>NC_053447.1:69464380-69566318 GCF_007990345.1 Gossypium hirsutum | reverse complement strand
TGATTTGTATCTACAGTGTTGGAGAATTCCATGGGGTGCGTATTGGGCCAACATGATGAGACGGAAAGAAAGAAAGGGCAATATACTATCTCAGTAAGAAATTTACCGATTGCGAAATGAGGTACTCATCAATTGAGAAGTTGTGTTGTGCTCTAATCTGGGCAACCCGAAGACTGAGGCAGTATATGTTGTATCACACGACTTGGTTGATTTCAAAGTTAGATCCTTTAAAATATGATGGAATCGACTGCTTTGAACGGGAGAATGGCTAGATGGCAGATCTTGCTCTCAGAATTTGATATAGTATATGTCAGTCAGAAGGCCATAAAGGGAAGTGCAATAGCCGATTTCCTAGCTAGTAGAGCCTTGGAGGACTATGAGTCTTTGAATTTTGATTTTCCAAACGAGGATTTGATGTATGTGGCGAATACTGAAGAAAATCCTCAAATGGATCACGCATGGAAGTTAAATTTTGATGGAGCCTCGAATGCTACGGGTAATGGAATTGGGGCAGTCTTGGTATCCCCAAGTGGAGATCATTATCCTGTTGCTAGCAAGTTGGACTTCGATTGTACAAATAACATGGCAGAATATGAAGCATGTATTATGGGCATTCGTGCAGCCATTGAACGGAACATCAAAGTACTGAGAGTATACGGGGATTCAGCGTTGGTGATATACTAACTCAAAGGGGAGTGGGAGACTAGAGATCCTAAGCTAATCGGTTATAGAAACTAGTTCTTGAATTGGCTGAGGAGTTTGACGATATCACCTTCTATTACCTCCCACGGGAGGAAAACCAAATGGCTGATGCATTGGCTACTCTAGCTTCAATGATTCAGGTGAATAGACTTGAGGCAATGAGGCCTGTTCAGATGAGTATCTCTGAGACCCGGCTAATTGTTGCAATATTGAGGAGGAGGGAAAAGATGATTGTCCTTGGTATCGGAGTATCTTACAATATGTGAAGAATCGGGAATACCCTGATCAAGCGACAGAGAATGACAAAAGAACTCTGAGAAAGATAGCCATTGAATATGTCTTAGATGGAGAAGTGTTATATAAAAGAAGGAAGGATCAAGTACTGTTAAGATGTGTAGATGCGGTAGAAGCCAAGAAATTTTGGAAGAAGTCCATGAGGGTATTTGTGGACGCACGCCAGTGGTTTCACGATGGCCAGACAGATCATGAGATTTGGGTACTATTGGCCCACCATGGAAGGAGATTGCATTGATCATGCCAGGAAGTGCCACAAATGCCAAATTTACGGAGACAAAATACACGCGCCTCCTTCACCTCTTCACGTCATGACCTCTCCTTGGCCGTTTTCCATGTGGGGTATGGATGTTATTGGGCCAATATCACCAAAGGCTTCTAATGGGCATCGCTTCATCTTCGTAGTAATTGATTACTTTACCAAGTGGGTGGAGGCTGCTTCATATGCAAATGTCACAAAAGCAGTAGTCAGCAAATTCTTGAAGAAGGAGATCATTTGTCGATATGGAATGCCTGAGAGGATCATATCCGACAATGCGATGAACTTGAATAATAGCACAATAGCTGAAGTTTGTAGCAAATTTAAAATTAAGCATCATAACTCATCGCCGTATCGTCCCAAAATGAATGGTGCAGTGGAGGCGGCCAATAAAAACATTAAAAGGATTGTGGGGAAAATGACTGAAACCTACAAGGATTGGCATGAGAAATTATCATTTGCTCTCCTTGCCTATCGAACATCTGTTAGAACTTCTACTGGGGCAACGCCTTTTTCTCTGGTTTATGGAATGGAGGCAGTATTACCCATTGAAGTTGAAATCCCTTCTCTACGGGTGTTATCTGAGCTACAGTTGGATGAAGCCGATTGGATCCAATCTCGGTACGATCAGTTGAACCTAATAGAAGAAAAGAGGCTAAGAGCTATTCACCATGGGCAAATGTACCAGAAACGAATGATGCGAGCCTATAATAAAAAGGTTCGCCCCGAGAATTTCGTGAAGGGGACTTGGTACTAAAAAAGATTCTTCCTATGCAAAAAGATTTTAGAGGAAAATGGATGCCAAATTGGGAAGGCCCTTATGTTGTAAAGAAAGCCTTTTCTGGTGGAGCTTTGATCCTATGTGAGATGGATGGCAAAAGTTTACCAAATCCGGTAAACGCAGACTCCGTCAAGAAATACTTCACATGAAAGAAAGGGGAACCAAAGTGAAAACCCGTAAAGGGCGCTTTGCTTCCTAAAAAAAAATAAAAAAAAATAAAAATAATAATAATAAAAAAACTTTGGAGAGGCTAAGGTGGAAACCCGTAAAGGGCACTTTGAGACCAAAGAGGGCTTGAGTCGAAAACCCGAAAAGGGCGACTCAAGTATTGGGCAGGATTGGAACATCAGGACTTGAGCGGATCAAATTTTGATCAGGGGCATATGATGATCTTGCTTTACCAATAAGAAAGGATATGCAACGTCTTGGAACATTGACAGAGTATTGCAGATCTCCTGAACACATGTCAAACTTAGAAGGGTCTTCGGAAAGTTTGTACAGAGAAACTCAAGCGGCGATAACTGGGGCACCTAGTTCTTATGTGTATTCTTGAAAATACATTTCTTTTATTTTCTTTCTTTCTTCCTTTCCTTTTGTGAAAACGCACATTCTCAATCCACTTCTTTGTTACCTTTCTTTCGCCATCTTTGATGTTTTATTCGAGTTATGATCAGAACTAGCTTTATTCTTATCCATTGTTATGGTCTTTTTGCAAACATGTTGCATAGGAATAATGATTAATGTACTAATAGAACTTTCAGGAAAGAAGTTTTGCATATTACTCTGAGAATTTCTAAATAATATAGGGACCTGAAACATGACTATTGTTTAGAAAATACCAAGTTTAAAGGGTGAAATAGATAGGAAAGAAGAGTCTAAGTTAAAGACTATCCTTTCAGATTTCGTGGTCTAAACATTGTTTGAACAAAATGACAAGCTGTTGTGTTAACTACAAAGCTTAAATGAACAAGCAAGCAATGATCATCAGGCAATAGGAAAAGGTTACCTCGGAGAAGAGAGCCTTCACTTGCTCATAAGACTTTGGTACGACACCTTGAGAATGGTGTAGGAAACCAGAACGGTTCAGATCCTATATCCCGAATTGTGATAAAAGAGGACAGAGGAAAAGCCACACATTTCCACCCTTAGATTGCTGTGAGAGAATGATGGTACAAATTTTGGCGTCCCAGTGGATATAACTTTGAGGTTTACAATAGGGACAGTCTGGCTAAATGTTCCTTCAGAAAAATCAGTCAAGCGAGAAGGCGTTGTAGCACGTCAGTCACAAAACTTTGATAAACTGCGAGTAGTGATAACCTAAGCGAGATCATTCTCAGAAAAATAAAATTCTGAATTCATGCAAACACCATTCACATATGTCTAGTTAGGAGCATTTGTTTCATTTTGATCATGTCATCCTAATCATTAGGCATAATTAGGTTTATTATACAGGTCTTATCTCCCTGAGATTACAGTGGAACAGACCAAAGAATTTCAGATCTTATCTCCCTGAGATTACAGCGGAGCAGATCAAGGATAGTAATCCTATCTCCTTGAGATTACAATGGAGCGGATTAAAGGATCTTATCTCTCTGAAGTTACAGTAGAGAAGATCACATCAGGTCTTATCTCCCTGAGATTACAGTGGAACAGACCAAAGAATTTCAGATCTTATCTCCCTGAGATTACAGCGGAGCAGATCGAAGACACTATCCTATCTCCCTGAAGTTACAGTGGAGCGGATTAAAATAAGAGATCTTATCAGCGGAGCAGATCGAAGACACTATCCTATCTCCCTGAAGTTACGGTGGAGCGGATTAAAGGATCTTATCTCTCTGAGGTTACAGCAGAGTAGATCGCATCAAGTCTTATTTCCCTGAAGATGCAGTGGAACAGACTGAAAACAATAAGGCGTGTCTCCCTAAAGTTGTGGCGGAGCGGACAGAAGATAGTGATTCTTATCATGTCTAATCTTATTCCCCTAAAGTTGTAGTGGGATAGATGGAAGCGAAATCACAAACCTTGTCTCTCTGAAGTTGCAGTAAAGCAGGTTGAGGCCACAAATCTTATCCCCCTGAAGTTGCAGGGGAGCGGGTCAAAATGATGGACCTTACTCCCTGAAGCTACAATAGAGTGGATTGAAGCTACAAGTTTTGCCTTTTGGAAGTTACAGTGGAGTGAGTCGACGCAACAAGACACAGTGGACTAGAATAAAGTTACTTGAAAAGAAGCGTCAAGAGAAGTCAATACTCGGCAAAGACTGGACAAAAATTGGTCTTTCTTAGTCTTTGCTCTGTTATCGTTACACGACCACGAGCAAAGAGGGGCAGCTGTACAAGCCCAAGTTTTGACCCACAAACCCAATAACCCAACTAGCCTAACCCAATACCAGCAGACCCAATTACAATGCCCCCATCACCTACCCTCTGCCATCGCCACCAACTCCGCCGTTCACCTGCTTTCTGCCACCGTCCCATCACCCCACTTGCCTGCAAAGGAGAAAATCACGCAAAGAAGGACAAAACAGTAGTAGAGACAATAGGAAATGGTAAAATGGCTATTTAAAAGCCATTCAAACAGAGAGCAAGAGGATTTTTTTTTTTCGGTACAAAAACCGATTGAAAACATTGTAGAGATTTTTGGTAACGATTTTCACAAAAATAAGAAACAAGAAAATCAAAGGTGATTTCCGACCCTTTTTGTTTTTGCATATTTACCCTTTTTATTTTACTTTTCTTTTTGTTCATCTATTTATATACACATAATATAAATAATAATAAAAAGAAAAGGAAACTCACCGAGGAGAGAAGATTCGGTGAAAGGGGAAACTTTTGGTCTCCCCGCCGCCGTGCACGGCGGCGCCGGCGCCGGCGACCGGCGGCCGGTACGGTGGTCCTCGGCCGGACCCTTGGCCGGAGCTCAGAGAGAGAAGGGGAGGAAGAGAGAGTGTTTTTGGTTTTTTGAAAGGAGGGGAAGAAAAAATGAAATTTTTTGGAAGTTTTTTTGATTATATAGGCGTGTGAAACGACGCCGTTTTGGCCCAACTCCATAACGCCCAAAACGACGCCGTTTTAGCCAAGGGATCCGCGCGTCGACCCGACCCGAAGGATCCGCGTGTTTTTAATTTTTGGGCTATTTACGCGCGCAGTCTCTCTAACTTGTGGCGTGTTTCAATTTGGTCCTATTTCGCTATTTCTTTGTTTTTAATTTGACCACAAATTTTTATTTCTGTTTCATTTTAGTCCCCTGAAGCGCCGCATTTTGAGATTTTGGTCTATTTTCCACTTTGGTCCCTCTTCTTTCCGTGCGTGTTACAATTTAGCCTTTTTTAGTCCTTTTTTATTTCGAATCTACCCAGTATTTTTTATTTTACTTCGATTTAGTCCTCTTTTTAGTACTTTTGCTATTATTATTATTATTATTATTATTATTATTATTATTATTATTATCATCTTTACTATTATTAGTATTGGTATTATTGTTGTTTCTTTTATATCTCCATTCATATTTATTTATGTATCTTTAAATATATATGTCTTATTATATAAGGGCTTGTATATATACATGTACATATTTTACATATAATTGGTTTAATATATATACGTATACTCATATTTCTTTTTTATATATATCTATATACATATACATATTTATTTTTATAAGTATATATATTTATATGTATGTATTTATGTATTTTTGTATATCTTAATTTGCATAGACATATACATACATATTTTCAATATATTTTAAACATATATATATAAATTAACGTATTTATTTGTATACGTATGTATATTTTCATTATTTTTAAACTTTCATTTGTACATACATATTTTCATGTGTCTACTTTATATATGCATTTCATTATTTTCATATTCCATAATTTTATACACCTATATATATATGTACATATTTTTATATATATGCATTTTTTTTCTTTTTAAAATATACTTTATATATATATTGTAATTTATGAATACACACATATTTTATTTTTGTCTATACATATAAATATATATAAATCCCTTTACATTTTAATTGTATTCACTATTTATTTATTTCACTTTCATTATTGTTTTGAACGAATGTTTAATTTATTTGTTTATATACATTGTTATTTTATATGATTGTAGGTTTGACTTTTATTTATTTTATATTGTTGCTATTGCTCGTATCATTTTTACACTTTTGTATTCATTACGATTTTGTCATGTATAACAATGTAATTTGCTTTCACATTTTTTACTACGACTTCATGTTTTTATTTCACTCGATAATAAAATTTGTTTAAAAAATGATATTTTGTGTTTAGATTCGAGGAGGATCGTACCCTAACTTACTGGGTTTCGATTTCCACAATAAATCTAAACACACTAATCTTTTCAAACTCAAGTTTTGAAACGATCTCGGGAATTAAGAAAAGATCGTGTCCTAACTTACTGGGCATGATCCCTTTCCTAAACCCGAGATAATAAAATATCTTTTAAATAAGTAAAATTCTGGCATTCATTCACGTATTGGGAATTTGAGACATTGTATTCTAACTTACTGGATATGATTCTCTTTCTCGAATAATGTGAAATATGCCCATTTTCCTGAAAATTTTCAACGTTTTAATACAAGGATCGTACTTTTTAATTCTTCTAAGTTTTCAATTTTCGACATTAAGACATTAAGTAATCAACTAATGTACCAATTTTGGGCGTATCGAGGGTGCTAATCCTTCCTCGTGCGTAACCGACTCCCGAACCGGTTTTCTGAATTTCGCGGACCAAACTTGTTGTTTTAATAAAATCAAACCGTTTATTAAAAACGACCGCTTTTCGAGGTGATCCAATCACACCTTATAAAAAGGATTGGTGGCGACTCCTGTTTCATTTTTTTTTTTTCAAAACCCAAGTCGACCCCGTTTTTATCCAAAAAATGGTGTCAACATAAGTTTTATTACTATGTTATTTTTGTTGTATTTTTCTGTATTTTTATTTCACCTATTATACGATGCATGGAATTTGAGGTTGAATTTTTGCTTTAGTCCCTTTACTTTCTGAAAATTTTGAATGCTGTCTCTATACTTTTCAAATTTTAAAAATTCAATTATCAGCGGACGATAATTGTTAAATTCATTAAGTTAAGTTCTGTTATTTCTAAAATTTGATGTGATAAGCATATTATCGTAAGTGTAATGTAATGTTAATTTGTTATTTCTACATATTACTTAGTAAAAATTTAATTAATGAATTAACGATTGCCTTTTGCTTCTATAATGAAATTTCGAAATTTAAAAATAACGGGGACTTAGAATAATTCAATTAGTAATTGAATTTAACTGTTTGAGCCGGGATGGATTATATTCTCTCGACTTTTGAAATTCAATCTCTACATTTTTAATTTCAAGAATTTAACGCCTCTATTTGTTTGGTTTACAAATTAATAATACATGCTCCAATTTAATAAAGCACAATTAAGAGAAGAATTAAAAATAGAAAAACAAAATTCCAAAAGTTCTAAAAATACAAAACTTATAATTTTACTTGAGGTGAAGTTGATGCATTGAAGATGATAAATACTCTGACACATTATTTATAAGAAAATAAAAATTGGGCTTTTTCAGAAAAAATCGAAATAAATTAATTATTTATGAAAATCATTCACTTACAAAATCATGTACAAAAACGATCCATTTTGATCAGTGAATTTCGGTGTCGTTGTTGTCACTGATGGCACCACCCTTCATAATGGGCCAGTCATTTGTTGGTTTTAAAAAAAATATTTTTTTGGGTGTTATTCTTGTCATCGGCGGTACTAGATTGATATGTGATTATATGAAACGTTCAGGGATTTGATGAAGCAATTAACCTTTTCAGATGAGATGAAAAAAAGTGCCGCCATGATTGCGGGTCTCCCAATTAAATGCTTTTAAACTTTTAGTCCGTTCCCTTTTGAAATTAAACTTAAATAGTCTTCAAAAAATACAAGAATAACAAAAATAAACCCTTTTCTTTTTTAATTTTTTTAAAAATAATAAAGTTAAAAATTTATATAAAATCTTATTTAAATTACCCAAATATATCCCTCAAGAATTTTTCTCAAGTAAAAAAATCTTATTTAAAACCAGAAGAAAATTTTTTAGGGTTATATTTGAGTAATTTAAATAAAATTTTTATATATATTTTATTATTTTTAAAAAGGATAAAAAATGAAAAGGGTTTATTTTTATTATTCTAATACTTTTAAAAGCTATTTAAATTTAATTTCAAAAGGGAATAGACCTAACATGCAAATAGACATAAAATTTAAAAAGCATTTAGTTGGAAGCCGCCAGCAATCATGGACAAACCCCTTTTTCATCTAATCTAAAAAGGAAAATTGCTTCATTAGATCCCTGAACATTTTATATAATCACACTTTAGTTTAATGCTGCCAATGGCAATAACGGCAACCAAAAAATTTATTTTTTTTAAAACCAGCCAATAATTGGTCCATTATGAAGGGTAGTGCCACCAACAGCAACGACGATATCAAAATTTACTATTCAAAACGAGTTATTTTCGTATATAATTTTATAAGTAAATTATTTTTCATAAATAAGTAATTAATTTAGATTATATTTAAAAAAACCCTAAAAATTGTTTGAAAATATTAAAATATAATAATTATTTTTAATAAATATTGTCAATACATCAAATAACATAGTGAAAAATACATCAACATATATATATATATGAAAGTGACATATACATCACATGCAAGTGACATTAATTTCACATTAAAATCATAACAAATACTTAAAAAATGTGCTTGCGAAGGAATAAACAATCAATCAATTTGCAATAATTTAAGAAAAAAAAAACCCATTACTTTAGTAATTATTTGTTAAAGTGCCTAAGATGTGAATTTTGTCTTTTATCACTACTTTATTAAATGATGATTAATTTTAATATTTTATGTTGAGAAAATCACATCATCCTAGATTTAATTAGAATTGTTGATGGATGTACCAGTTAATTCAATCCGATCCGATACGATTTGATTTGAATGTAAATTTTTATGTTTTGAAATAATTTAATTTAGTTCAAATTTAGTGTAAGTAATAAAAAATTAGACTCGATTGATATGGATATTTTTATCAATGTAAGATGACGTGAGTTCAAGTGCGCTGAAGCGTATTTTCCTTCTGTTTATAGGTTAAGGAGGGACTATAAATAGAGTTGTCTATGGGTCGGGCTAAGTAAAAATTTTAGGTCCAAACTCAACCTGAATAAAAATGCTAAAACCTTTTAATATTATTGTTTTTATATAATAATAAATTTAAAAAATATAATACATCAAATACACTAAAAATATTAAAATAAACGATTCCCAACAAATGAAAAAAAATACTTAAATAACACTAAGATAAATTGCAACTTAGAAAGTAAATACTAGACCTGTCCATGGGCCGGGCCGGGCCCGGTCCACAAAAAATTTTCAGCCCGTTCACTAGGCCCGGGCCCGGCCCGAAATATGGGCCTGAGATTTTGCCCAGGCCCAGCCCGAAGAAAAAATATGGGGCCCGAGCCCGGCCCGGCCCAGCCTGTTTTTAATTAAAATTATTTTTTTTAATAAAATTAAAACTATTTGTTATTAAAATTAATTGTTAGTAAAATTATTAAATTATTAATTGTTAATTGTATTAATTGTTGTAATAAAATCTAACATTTGATTAGTAAATTTATCAAATTATTAATTGTATTATTTGTTGTAATAAAATCTAACATTTGATTAGTAAATTTATGAAATTATTAATTGTATTAATTGTATTAATTGTTGTAACAAAATCTAACATTTGATTAGTAAAACAAACTTGATGTTATTATTATTATTATTATTATTATTAACACTAGTCAAGGAAATGAAAGTAAATAAACTTAAAATAAAAAACTATTATATTTTAAAAATAAAAAATATATATTTAATATTTTTCGGGCCGGGCCGGGCCGGCCCAGGGCCAAAAAACTTGCCCGAGGCCTGACTCATTTTTTAAACGGGCCTAAAATTTTACCCAAGCCCATATTTCGGGCCTATATTTTTACCCAAACCCTCCCATATTTCGGGCGGGCCGTCGGGCTGGGCCGGGCCGCCCAGCCCATGGACTGGTCTAGTAAATACCTCTAAAATAGTAGCAAAGTTAATAAAAAATATAAGTTATACAATATCCAAACAATAACAATAAAATAATAGTAATATAATAGCGAAATAATAGCAAAACAATGAAAAAAGCAGTATTTTCTTTTTTGCAAATTTGGGTCGACCGAACTCAGGGCAAAAAAACTTACCAACACCAGCCCATTTAGAAAATGTGTCTTGTTTTTTTTTTGTCAAAATCTATCTTTTGGGCCTATATTTTTACCTAAACCCTCCTACTTTCCAGATTACCCGACCCATCAACAAGTCTAACTATGGGTAGTTCTAAACCTTGTGTAAAAAAGAGCAGACATGATCAGATTATTCAAAAATAAAACAAAATAAAAAGTTAAAGTTAACAAACATTTTTTTTTAATTTGAAGAATAAAACAGTGGATAGGTAGGTTTGCCTAGCTTCGAAATAGTTACTGGCTTTAAATTTTTGGGAAGAAAACTACAATTCAGTTCATGGATAGTTCTAGTTCATCGTTATAAGCAAAAAAAAAATGTAAAACAAGAAATAAAAAATTTAAAAATCAAATGGTCCAAATTTTAAATTGACTCCTAAATTTTAAAATGTTTTAATTCAATCATCGAAGTATTAGTGTTTATTTGGTTTCTTTTTATTTTATTTTAAATGTTGATTTAGTTATAGTTTAATTTATTTGATTTTTTTAATTTAGCACAATGGATTCCTTTTTTCTTAAAACTCTTGCTTTCTTCTTCAATATCTATTCAAAGCAAAATTTTTGAACATGTATTTTCTCTGATTCTGGTGATATTTTTGCGGATTTGAGAGCTTTGTCAAGACTGTGCCATACTTTAAGCATGCAGTCCCTTGTGAATCATTTCTACCATTAATAGATAAAGTGATCTCAACCCCATTAAAAGTGAAATTTGAGGATATTATTTATCGAAGAGGAAACTCCAAATAGAAGTAATCATTCATGTTGTTAAAAAACCATGTCATCTACCACATCTTGGTCATCAATTAGCTATTTGTTGTCCCCTCGTAAAAAACTAACCAATTAGCTATTTGTTTCCCCCTCGTAAAAAATTAACATTGTTAGTGTTTTGGAGGTAATTTGTATAACTTTTGACAAGTTTAAGTACCAATTTGAATAAAAGAAAGCTTAAACACCAACTCAAGAAAAAACGTCAAGTTTAAATACCAAATTAAGAAGAAGAAAAAAAAGGTGTCAAGTTTAGGTATAACATGTTATATTAAGCCCATCGACAACAATGATTATGCATTAAATACGAAATCAAATCTAATTTACATGTTAAAATACACAAATCAAAATTTAAACATGTGTACATTTATTACATGCGGAGTTAGCATGTAGCATGTTAAAAAAAAGAAAAAAAAGAGAAGAAAAGACAGCGTTATTAAAAATTTAAAAATATTGTTTTTTCAGATATGTCAAAATCAAGATGTTCATTCGATAAGTATATACGATAATGTAAAAGTGGAAATTATGAAAACAAGAGTTTTTAACTTTAAATAAATCGGCTTTAATTCAAACTCATATAAATACAAAATATATTTTTTGAACAAATTTTTAAATATTAAATCCAATACCCTAATTTAAATCCAATAAATTAAATTTTTTATTTTATTTCTCCTGTTTCTATTATAAAAGAATAATTACCAAACATGTTTTTTTTATATTTTTATAATTAAAAACAAATTTTTATTTCTATTTTCAAACTTGTTTTTATTTAAAAAATAAAAATTACTTTTTGCAAATGAAAAATGAAAAAATAATTTAGAAATGATTTTTAAAATTTTAAAGTTTATAAGTAGAAATATAATTACAAATAATGTATATTAGAATCAATTATATTTAGAATTGAAATTACCTGAAGAGTAGCCTACCATGTCAAGGTTTGATTTGCAGAGTTTCTCTGTTTGTTCTGCATATGTATGTATAGATGAATTTTATATTACGTATATTACGCAATGTTTATGTATGTATTGACTAATTCATACATATATAGAAAAAAAGAAAAAAAAAAGACTAATCCTACATATACAATCGAAAAAGTCAAAAATGGAGGAATACTTTTTTAGAAATTTATTTTACTCACTCTTCAAATAAGCTTTGTTAGGGTTTCCCCTTTTCCTTTTGGCTTTTTTTCCCCTTCTCTTCTAGTCTGTTCTCTCCCTTGTTTTCTTGTTCAGTTCATAATAGCTTTTTTTGTTGTTGTTTTTTTAGCTAAACTAGTTATTCTCAGTTCAAGTTCAGCTTTGAATTTCAGCACAGAACCAAAAAAACACCCAAGGTTAGTTTATTTTATTTTATTTTATTTTATGATTTACAGTCAATTATTTTGCTATTTAGTTCGTTTCTAGATTTGGGTTTTGGTTTTTGGACAATTGTACTGAATAGTAGGTGGATATAGTGGAAAATCTTGTTGTTTTATATTTTCTTTTGAGAAGTTTGATTATATATAGCTTATAATTATCATTTTGGGTTACTTTTATCTGAGTTATTTGTGTTATTTTGGTTGACTCAGTGGCCGAAATAGAAAGAGGGGAAAAAGGGGTTTGCTGTAAAAGGATAAAACCAAAAAATTGTGTTTGGATGATGATATGGTTTAGCTGTGATCCATGGGCAGTAGAACGTTGAAAAATGGTGTAGAAAATAATAAAAAAGATTTATCAGCGATGCCGAGCTACGTTCCTTCAGTACCGACTTCAACTTCCAGGTATTTTTAACACTGTTTTATGAGCATTTAGTTTACTTTTTGTATGAATTCATCAATTATTTATATGGGTTTGTAGTAAAGTAGAATTGGTTTGATTGATTGTAGGTATTTAATGAAGCAGTTTGAATTTATAATTTTCGATGAATCGAGAATTAACTGCGTTTTATGTTCTGTATACAAATAAGAAAATATTAGTGTTACTTAAGGGGTGAATCAGGAAATTAATAGATTGTTCTTTTTGTCGTTTTATATCGGTCGATTTGTCATCCAAGGAAAGAATGGTATTATATTGACTGAAAGATTTGCATCGTGATATAGAACCATTAATTTTCTCCTCTGTAGGTGTTAAGGTTGTATGGATATGTTCAATAGTTACCTGTCTCTGAGTGCACTTCGAGTTTGCCATTCTAAGATGGGCGAAGGAGAATTCATGGGTTTTTTATGTTCATTATAAGTATAGGAGGGGGACAAGTCTGGGAGTTAATGTATTGTTTCGTTATCAGCTTGTCACGTGTGGAAAGTATGTTGACCAAAAGGTTCTCATCATGTTATAGAGCCGTTCCTTTTTTTTGCCCTTTGTCGGTGTTAAGGTTGTATGATTATATTCAATAATTGCTCATCTCTGAGTGCACTTCGAGCTTGCCATTTTGAGATAGGCAAAGGAGAATTTGTTACTTTTTATGTTAGTTATAAGTATAGGAAGGAGTCGAGTGTGGAAGTTAATATATTGTTTCGTTGTCAACTTGTCATATGTGGAAAGAATCGTATATGTTGGCTGAAAGGTTCGCATCGTGATATAGAACCGTTATTATTCTCCTTTGTAGGTGTTAAGGTTGTATTATATTCAATAATTGCCTGTCTCTGAGTGCACTTCGAGTTTGCAATTCTAAGATGAGTGAAGCAGAATTCGTGGCTTTTTATGTTCGTTATAAGTATAGGAAGGGGATGAGTCTGGGAGTTAATATATTGTTTCGTTGTCAACTTGTCATATGTAGAAAGAATGGTATATGTTGACTGAAAGGTTCATGTACTTTTTTTTCCCTCCGTAGGTGTTAAGGTTGTATGGTTATGTTTGATGATCACTTGTCCTGGGTTCACTTCAAGCTTTTTCACATTTAAGTATCCCTAGTAATCTGAATGGAATCTCTATTTATATGCTGCTTGACTTTCTAGAGTGCTTTTTTGTTTATCAACTCTCTGTTTTCATAGAACTATTATTATTCAAGAATATGAGAATTTTGCTTTTGCTTTTGCTTTTAATTCAAGTTAGAGTTTCATTAAAACATGCAAACTGATCTTGATGAACTGTTAAATATTCCGATGTAGCTTTTTTTCTTGGCTTGGAATATAGACCAAATCTTGTACTTATTGAATTATACTGCCCTTATATTTAACACATGTTTTAATGACATGAATTTCAGTGGGGCAGAGGCAAATGCCATTCGTTCTTCTCAGCTTCCAGACTTTGGAAACCTTGATCAATTTCGCATAGAGGATGCAATTGATCTTACCAGAAGTATGTAATTTTGGTCTTCAATTTACTATTATTAATGGACATATGCCAGCATTAGATTTTATGTTTCATGGATAATTGCATTGTTTATTGTACTACTTTCCGACTAAACTCTTAAGTTGAATATGTTGTGCATTTTGTTATTATTTCTTTATATTGCAGCACAAATGGATTGACTCTTGTAACTCACCATCTATAACGATGATGTGGGTTGCTTAATGATTTGGTCTAGTATTTATTGAACTTTCCATTATATTGTTCGATTATTTAGCATTTTTTTCTTCTTTTCATTAGGGGCCTTATTTTTATATATATTCAACTGATAATGTTTTTTGTCTTTTAGATCCACTATTTAATCAAATAAAATCAAGTTCCCAAGCATTAGCTGATGCTCAATTTGGTGCTTTAAGCACGGTAGGCATCTACCTCCTTTAGAAAGTTATGGCTGTGCTTCAAACTTTTGACATAAATTTAGTTACTGAGAGTTCTTTTCGTGTGCTTTCATGTATTGTGTAAGACACTTGCATCTGCAGACAACAATCTCTCTGCTGCTGTAGTGGGATCCCAAACGTTACCACTTCAGAAAGATAACCAACCGAATCTTCCACACATATCAGTTGGTCGGGAGAATTGGGGAGATTCCAATATGGCAGATGGCAGCCCTAGGACTGATACGTCAACAGACGACACTGAAGAGAAGAATCAAAGGGTAATGCCTCTTACATATGCAGCAATTAAAACCCTTGCTTTTTGGGGTTTTAGTTTTCATTTCAACTTATTGATCTGAGAATTTACTTTTTGTTTCATCATTGAGAAATAATAAACAAATTCACATATGTAACGTGTGCATGACGTGCATTTATTGTGTTTGAGGATCTGCTTGCTGGTTAATTGTGAATCTTAGTTGACCTTCCTTTTGTGCAGTTTGGAAGAGGTCAAACAAATGCTATCGTGGCTTCCGATTCTAGTGACAGATCAAAAGATAAAACAGACCAGAAGGTTAGTGTATTTTATTTTATTTAAATTTGAAATTAGGATAACCAGAATATTATACTGTCGTATCAGTTTATCCTTGTAATATATATGGTATAAATGCAAATTTAACCCCTGACATTTACTTATTCTGTCAATTTGGCCCTGAATTTTTTTGGATCACTTTAGCCCTCAACTTTCAAAATTTAGTCAAACTGTTTTGTTTTGGACGGAAAAGCTGACTGAACTGTTAACATTTTAATGGCATTGATGTGACAGCTTGTGTGGCAGTCTACATGTACTTCACGGCTAACATGAATAATTTTTCTAAAAACTTTTTTATTGAAATTTGTTGAATGTTTTAATATTTTTTATTTTTTATTTTTTGTGAAATAAACGTGGACTGCCATGCAAGTTGCCACATCAGTGCGGTTAAAATATTTATTGTTCAGTTAACCTTTCCAACTCAAAAAAGCAATTTGACTAAATTTTAAAGATTTAAGGCTAAAGTGATAAAAAAAGGAATTAGGCCAAAGTGACAAAAGAGATAAACTTTAGTAGCTAAATTTATCTTATGCCTATATATATTACTAAGTAGTTATCCTTGTAATATAATATTGATGAGCTAATCATTTTCTCTTCTCAATGACTAATTTGCAGACATTGCGTAGGCTAGCTCAAAATCGGGAGGCTGCAAGAAAAAGCCGGTTAAGGAAGAAGGTATTTGATCGATTAAACTTCTTTAATGTTTTCAATTTTATTGTGTTCCTATCTCAAGATTTTATTATATTCTTGTTTCAAGTACCTAATATGGTAGAGTTCCATTTTGTCTTTATTTTAAATTAAGTTCAGAGATCACTCGTAAAAATCCACCTTTATTCTTAATCCTTTTTTCTGCTTTCAAAATATAGGCGTATGTGCAACAGCTAGAGAGTAGCCGACTGAAACTGACTCAACTCGAGCAGGAACTGCAGCGAGCTCGTCAGCAGGTTTGCTCTATGTTATCCCATCAATATTGTGATGTATATTTTGAATTCTTAGGTTTTTGGGCTGATGATGCTGGCTATTATGCCTCACGTTTCTTTATCTTTACTTCTTTAACTGCAGGGTATATTCATTTCAAGCACGGGAGATCAATCTCATTCGATGAGTGGAAATGGTGCGTAAGCTTTATTTTCATCATCGGAATTTGAAAACTGGTATTATGATTTAGTGCTAGGGGCTCGGAGTTCAAGCAATTATGGATGCCTTTGTTTGACATGGCCCGAACATTTATGGACTGCTATACAGGTGCCTTGGCATTTGACGTTGAATATTCACGGTGGCTAGAGGAGCACAATAAGCATATAAATGAGTTGAGGGCTGCAGTCAATTCACATGCTGGTGACGCCGAACTTCGCACTATTGTCGACAGCGTCACAGCTCATTTTGATGACATTTTCCGTTTGAAAGGTATTGCTGCAAAAGCTGATGTTTTCCATATCTTATCGGGAATGTGGAAAACACCAGCAGAGCGGTGTTTTCTGTGGATAGGTGGCTTCCGTTCATCCGAGCTCCTTAAGGTGAGCTCTGTTCTTCTTTTACAAAGCGATTTCTGGCATGGTGCTTTATTAGGTTTCGATATTCAAGTGCCTGGAACCTAGTTACATACAGACTCGAAGCTTGATTTTCAAGTGCCTGGACCGGTGTTCATCGATAATTTTCTGAACTTAATTGATGTCTTTTGCAGCTTCTTGCAAGTCAGTTGGAGCCTCTAACTGAGCAACAGTTTATGGGTATCCAAAACTTGCAGCAATCATCCCAGCAGGCCGAAGATGCTTTGTCACAAGGGATGGAAGCATTACAACAATCTTTGGCCGAGACATTGGCCAATGGCTCACCTGCTCCCTCGGGACCATCTGGGAATGTGGCAAATTATATGGGCCAAATGGCTATGGCCATGGGAAAGCTAGGAACCCTCGAAGGATTCCTTCGTCAGGTACTTCCCTTCTCTGTGTAATATGGCTTTCTCTACATGTTTTGCAATTTTATTGTGGTGGATAGAGAAAGAAAGAGAGGTGTGTTTGGTGGGAAAGGAAAGAAAATAAGGAAAATGACTCTTCTAAATTTGGATTTAGGGTGCGTATTCTCGGGATTAAGCATCTTTTTCCTTTCATATTTGAATTTTCCGAGTAATAGATAGAAAAATTCACTCTTTTCTCTTCTTCATGTTTCCTACTCAATACACCAATATATATAGCTTTCTGTCAATCCAATTTTCTTTCCACTGTACCGAGGAACTTCTTAATCTCTTGATTCTTTTTAGTGCATTGCTTCCACATTTTACTACATGTTCCATTTTCTTTTACAAAACCATATCTAGGGATTTAGTTTATAGTCTTATATATAGTGTTGTTGGAACTCGACTGATTTAGCAATTTGAATCGGTTGGATCAGGAACCAGCCAATATACTGGTCCAGACAGAGATTAAACCGGCCTCTGAGCAAACCGCTCGGAACCGGGACAAAAAACCGGTGGTTGAGTTGGTTTATAGTTTTATTTATTTAGTTAGTTAGTTATTGTTGGACTGACTGTCAAATTGGTTGAACTGGGAACTGGTGGTTGATTGATTCAACAATCGGTTCTGTTTTTAAAACATTGCTTATAAATTGATTCTTCCAAGGTGATCACCATATTTAATGATCTCTCTTTTTTCAACTTACCAGGCCGATAATCTACGCCAGCAGACACTTCAACAGATGCACCGGATCTTGACGACTCGGCAATCAGCTCGTGCCCTTCTTGCAATAAACGACTATTTCTCTCGGCTCCGAGCTCTCAGTTCTCTCTGGCTGGCTAGACCTCGCGAGTGAGAAGCAAGATAATAAAATCCATCTCCTATGAACAAACCGATTGCCCGCACCACAGCCGCCACCGCCGCTCTTCCTCAACATCAAGCATCGAAATCTTCCTGAGAAACATGGATACATTGTTGTGTCTTAATGTTTTTTTGGTAACAATAACATGACATTTATAAATGTTGGCAAAAAGTTGTTGTATGTTCATTACTTAAAATGTTGTAAAAACATTTAGGGCAAAAATAATAATGTGATTTAGTTTGATGCTTTAGAATTAAGAAACAAAATGAAGATAGGGAATGGTGTATGTAACAAAGGTTAAAAAAAAATAGTTGTGAATGTGTATTCATGAATATTTATATATGAACAATTTACTTGTGTTTTTGTATAATTTTTTTTTTGTTTTTTTACTTTGATTCTTTTTTAACTTTGTCCATATAAATTTTGAAGTGTTGTATATTTGTTAACGGGTATCTGTATTAATTTTTTAGTGTTTAATTCGGGATTTAGAGTTGATTTGATAAATTTAAAATTTGAACTAAATTGCATCCATCGGGCTGTATTTGACAAATTAAATGTAAAATTAAATAAATTTACAATTAGCACTAAATTTATTTCATTAACAAAATCATGAAAATTTTAAATATAATAATATTAGCAATTAGTATTAATCAAATTCACCTGACAATCTGAATTAAAGTTTAAAAAATTAGCATTATTATTTTGGATATCAAAATATATAATTTTAATCAAATACAAGTATTTAATTATATCAAAAAATAATATAAATACCATATTAAAAAAATGTCAAACTCGAGTATCAGATGATATATCGAGTCTAATTAAAACTACTTAATTATTTATTTAGTATAAAAATATTTTATGCCTTAAATATATATTAAAACTGAAATACTTTTGCACAAAAAAATGATTGCTTATTATTATTTTGATCTTTTTAAGGTATAATTGACTTTTTCAATGAGATGCTTTATTACAAAAATATATATATATACATATATAGATTATTTTTTAAATAATAAGATAAATCTCAAAATTATATATGAACTTTAATAAGATATGCAATGCCTTACTTAAAACTTTGATTTTGTACAATTTTATACATGAAATTTTCATTCGATCCAATTTTCATTAATCACCAACATAATCATCAATATAGAACCATTTTACAGTTACACACATATTTCTAAATTACAATCTAATTTTCATGTGATTGATTACACCTAGAGTTGTTCATGGGTCAAGCCAGGCCCTAACAAAATTTTAGGCCCGATTGATAGGCTTGGGCCTGGCCCAACTCGATAAATAGGCCAAAATTTTTGTCTAAGCTCGACACAGATTATATATGCTAAACCCAGTCCCAAATCGACTTGGTTCGTATTAAAGCATATAGTATCGATACAATAGGAAATGTATTGATACATTGACGAGGGTATTGATACTCGGACAATTTTTCTTTAATTTTCAAAATATAAAACCTTAAAATGGTATCGATACCATGCAGTGCGTTGATACTTTGTTAAGGTATCCGAGTTGGGCCCGGGCCAAAAAAGCTTACCTGAGGCCCGACCCATTTAAAAAACAAGCATCATTTTTTGTCAAAGTTCATATTTTGAGCCTATATTTTTGTCCATACACTCCCATTTTTGGGTGGGCCTTTAGGCCTAGTCGAGTGGTTTGACCCATGGACAACTCTAATTACACAAAATCTAAGCTCATGTATCAAATTGCACATTAAATCAAAGTTTATATGTAGCTTTGAGATTTATCACTTAAATTATTAAATAATTATTTTTTATTTTTTATTTAATTATAAAAGATTAAAAAATTTGTATCAATTTGTATGAGCCTATAAGCATTAATACAAACTAATATTTATGGAACATATCATAAATTATTTAATACCAATTTTAAAATCAAATAACATGTATCAATTGATACGACCAATACCGATACGATACCAACAACCATGATAGTAACCCTCGCGATGCCATAAATACCAAAGCTATCAAATGACAGATTTATTATAGTTTTAAAAGACTGTACTATTTATAATTCATCATAATTATTATCTAAACAAACAACTTAAAAGTTGTCTCCATCAATGCTTGTTTTTTCTTCAAGTCAATTTTTTTCTTTAAAAAAAAACAAAAATACAAAATTTTATATTTTAGTATACAATTTGTATTTTTTAAAATATTATAAATTTACAATAAAATCCTTTCTTTTAAGTTTTTTTTATTTCGTGGTTTGAAGAGGTTGAGATTGTGCTTTTGTAAAGTTTTCATAGGTTTTTAGAATCGAACTGTTAGTTGATTGATTTGTTAGTCTAATCGGTTCAATTAAAAATTATTGAAAATTTAAAAATAAATGAAAACCCAGTTCAATCGATCCGTACCAGTTGTCAATCTAACTGATTTAATGTCATTCTATAGATTGGTGTCTTGATTGATTATTGGTCTAATCGATCGATTCAAACATCATGGATGGCTACACGTGGGTTAATTAATGAGAATCGTGATAAGGTGAAACATGTCTGTTTAAGACACTATTGGAGTCAAACTTGAAGGGATTGAACGAGGCATTTGCTGGATGTGATGGATTGATGGATATTGTCAAAGATTTTCCTAATATATCTTTTGCAGATTGTGTGGGCTCGTTAAGTGGGACATGATGCTTAGATGTGATCATGGGGGTGACAGGGGCAAAGCCAGGAAATTTTTTTAGGGGGCCCAAAATGAAATTTTAGTTTTTAATAGTCTATATCTTTATAATTTTTAAATGATTAAATTAAATTTTCATAATTCTAGGGGGGGCCAAAGTAAAATTTTACCTTTACTAATTTAAAATTTTAAATTTTTCTAAAGAGCCAAAACAATAATATTTCATTTTAAGGGGAACCGGGCCCCTGCCAGCCCCCTGGATTCGCCTCTGTGGGGCGAAGTTCTCCTCATGAAGTCATGGTGGGGTTTCTATAGTGGTCAAATGCTTTGGGAAAATATAACAATATTCTTATAAAAAAAAGAGTCAATTTATATATTTAACGACTATCATTTGCTTCAAAGCTAAAATTTTAAATTTCGAAAAGTATAAGAATTAAGAATAATCAAATTGAAAAACATAAATTAAACCTACAACGTTACACATAATACAACACTGATAATAAAACTTAACAAATTTAACTTTACTATTCCAATCAATACCGAAATATTAAAATTGAAAAAAAAAACACACACACACTTAAAACTCAAAAAATATAAAAATTGAAAATTTCCAAATAAACCCACAAATTTTAGCAGGCCTTATTGCTTCACATGAGAAATCCTATGCTAGTGGACATTGGGAGCACCATCATGGAGTAACAATGCAAAATGGATAATAATTAATTTTTTTAAAATTGGATAATAATTTGTATATTATTAATATTTTATTAAATCAAAACCCATATTTCATATTCTATACACGTCGAGTTTTGAGTAAATTAAAATTTTCTTAATTATTTTATTATTTTTTTAAAAAAAATTTGATAGTTGTAGTTTTCTTTATTTATATGATAAGTATATCAGCTCAATTTAAATTTTAATCGTATAAAAATTATGAAAGTGTGTAAGATGATTTTAGTTTTATACTAATAATTTATCGATATATGAACAATGAAATAAGCGGACTAGTAGGGTCAGATCGAACCAAATTAGGGTCAAGCTTGAAAATTTTTTGGAACCAAATCTCAACTTAGCTCCGCCATGGACAGATTTAGTTAAAAACCAACAAAAAAGACATACTTGATAAGGTTTTGAATAAACTCTCAAAATCGTTAAATTGTTAATAAATTTATATTTTGATCACTCAAATTTTAAAAAATTACAAAAGAATCCTTTGATTTTAAACATTTTTGGTGTTGGGGAAAGTTTGGTGGGAAAGTTAGGCCACAAATAATGAAGGGATGGCTTTGATTGTTGTGGCTATAGTTTGGCTCACAAATCAACATCCAATTTTCCCAACCCCCCTTTCATTTCATAATTCATTAATTGCGCCCCCTCAAATGGATAACTATCCTTTTCTCATAAATGGGAGTTTTTGGATTTAATGGGATCTATTCAATTTGGTCCCACCACCACCGGCAACAAATACTATTTAGTCTAATCATTCAATAAAAAGTCTCTTTGATAATGAAAATTTCAAAACCAATCCTTAATTTCGTATTTTATCTTGTATAAATATCTTGGCTTATCTCGAGATGTGAAGTTCGGTTTTTCTTCTCCCAGTTAAACTCCCTGATTAATGTTGATTATTTTAATATTATTTGACCCATAAATTTAGCCTATAAATAGATCTTTTTTCCACTTTAGAAAGATAACTCATAACATATTTGGACATTAGCTTTTCAAGCTTTCAGAGAATTTTATATTTACGTTTTGAGAGTTTTTATTTTCGGGTTTTGGGGTTTAGTTTTATCTCCATTTTTGTACTCTTCGTATTTGCCGTTATAGTGAAATTATTTTTACCCGTGATTTTTTATCATCTTCGGAGGGGTTTTTCACGATATTTATGTTTGATCTTTTCAATTTATTTATTGTTTTACTTGTTCATTATTTAATCGAGTTTATCCCCAACACGAGATTTATTTTTATTATGGTTAATTAATTACTCAGTTCATTGAAATAATTTATTTTGATTGAAACTGTTAATATAGTCGTAACTTGGAATATTAGAAGGTGGGTTATGTTTAGTAGAAATTCGGATATTTGCAGCTAATTTTAATCTAGATAATATTTTAATTTGGGTATTCTAATTACCATCATAATGCAATATTAACCCACAAATATCTATCATCTGAATTTGTTTTAATTTTTTTTAGATAATAAATTTGGATTTGAATATTTGTTATTCAAATATGATTTACGTTCCCGAATAACAAATTCAGACTCAAAATCTAAACGTCGAACCCAAAATTCGATCCTCAACAAATTCAAATTTATTTCCTTTTACCTTAACAATAATTATTAAAATTAAAACAAAATTCCAAAGAATTGGGTAAGCTTAAATCTTGTATCATCAATGACTATATATGATATATTGTATACCAACTAAATTATATTCATTATGAAGCAACCCACCAATATTTGTTAAATTATATACTTTTTGAAATCTCATCATAGATTCTTATCATATCTGTTCTTTTTGACGTAATACCTGAAATTACCTATAACTCCTCCTCAACTCATAAATAAGAAAATAATGCGCTTCAATGTACTCAAACCCACATTCTCTTGTATTAACAACAATATCTATGCCAATTAAGTTAAGACCCAATCGACTTGTTAAATCATATATTTTTTTTATGGCTAAAATAAATAAACAAATAAATTCCTAGGTTTTGGACATGTGGGTTCTCTCTTTACAAATCTTTTGAGAACTGTTCCTTAGATTTTATTCCTACACTATATATATTATATATATCTATTGATATAGATTTTATTTATCTTCCAATCAAGAAGTGCCACCTGTCCTCAAGATTCTAAAATTTTGGTTCACCTCATTTCGATTCATCTCCCCACCAATGGCAAGTTCCCTTGTGGTGGGAACAAAAATTTCAATACATTGTATTTGGATGGTCCAATGAATTTTATATTTTAAGCCACTAAATTTAATATTATTTTTATATAAATCACGATTTTTTAATTTTTTTTTTCCATTAAATTGTGAGATTCATTGTTTGCAAATCATACGTGGGTTTTCTTTTAGATTTTATTTTGATTTAGATCCAAATATGTTTCGACTGTTAATATGATTGTATTTTATAATAATTGATTATGGTTTATATTTGGGTGCTGGGGCGAAGCTAAAATGTAATTTCATCATTGTATTGACTTATATTTTTATAATTTTTAAAGGATTAAATTAAAAATTTATCATTTAAGGTGGTAAAGTGTAATTTGACCATTTATTAATTTATTATTTTATAAAATGTAAAGCTATCGATGTGATATTTTTTTTTTCATTTTAAGGAGTCCTAACTAGGGGTGTTCATTCGGTTAACCGACCGGTTAACCGACCCGAAATTACTATAACCGAATTAACCGACCTTTCAAAAATTTTAACCGTTAACCGAACCGATTTTTTTTAAAAAAAATTTAACCGAACCGAAATTTTTTCGGTTAATAAGGTCGGTTAACCGAATTAACCGAAAATTATGTATTTTTTATTTTTGGTTAAAAATTACCCGAATTACCCGAATTACCCGAATTACCCGAATTACCCGAATTAACCGAATTAACCGAATTAACCGAATTACCGAAAATACCCGAATTTTTTTTATTTTTTATTTTTAAAATTTAAAAAATTTATAAATTATTAAAGTAAATTGGGTTTTAGACTTTAGTAAATTGGGTTGTCTTTTAGTTTTAGTTTTATTGGATTGGGTAATTGGGTAAACTTTAGTTTTAGTTTTATTGGGTTGGGTAATTGAGTTTGGGTTGGGTTGGATAATTTTATTTATTAATTTTTTCGGTTAACCGAAAATTTTCGGTTAACCGACCGGTTTCGAACCGAATTAACCGTTAACCGAAAAATCATAAAAAAATTAACCGACCCCCGACCGAAAAAATTCGGTTAACCGACCGATTAACCGAATTCGGTCGGTTAACCGAATTTTTTCGGTTTTACCCGAATTATGCACACCCCTAGTCCTAACCCCTATCAACTCTCTTGATATCATTTTTGTTCGGATATATTATCTGCAATTATAATTTTGTAACTTAAAAAAAAAGAACGAAAACCCCATCAAAATGCATTGTCAAAATTTTTTTTTTGGTAGAAAATAATAGCTCTAGGCGATTATGTTAAACTATCGGTTCCTTTAGAAGCATTCATGTCTTCATGTAGAACTCCTTGAACTAAGTTTGGCGGATCTATAAACAGTAACAAACTTTGTGTACCATTATTCGCATGCTTAGTCATTTAGTCAGCGGATATGTCGAAATCTTATTTTCTAATTCCGTTTGAGTAAGCCATCAATTAAACGTAGCTCAACCAACCTGCTAGAAGCAGGTCCTCCGACTAGCATTGACTAAAAAATAATAATCAAATTTGAATTTATGAATTAATTTAATAATAAATGTTATAACACAAAAAAAATTTATATCTACTTATAAACAATATATATTGACTTTGATTGAAAATTTTTTAATTACAATTTTCATTTATAATGTTTTTATTTTAAAATGGAAATGACACAAATTTAAGGAACTAATTATAATAAAGTTGATGGGAAATATTAACCATTGCTCGATGACGATGAGCATCTTCTTCAAACAAAAATCGAGTATGATTAGGTGAGTCTTCAAAAATCGATAACCTATTAAGATAATTAGGAACAATTTTGACCATACAATCTGTTAACCTATTTTACGATTCATGTTTATGATTTGTAACTGTCGCTCTTAATAATCTGTCTCCAAAGTTCAAACCCGTTTTTTTAGGTGGCAGTGAAAAGAAAACATAATGAAGAAATTTGACAATTGTGGTGGTCCATAAATTTTAATAAAAATTAAGAAGAAGGAAAAAAACAAGTCATCTAACCAAACTAACCCCTAAAATCCAACTACCAAGGTAGATGCAATCAACGTTGTATTTTATTGTCTTGTCGGCTATTTTTCCTCTCATTTATTTATTTATTTTATAAATATTAATTTAATTTAATTTAATTTAATTACCCCTTTTTCACACAATGTGTTTGAGAGGTCCACTTGCACTTGACAACTCCGCCCATTTCGCTTATTCTTCCCTCTCATTGCTTTACCTTTCTTTGTCAATAATTTAAGAAAAAGAATTAATGGGTCAAATTTAGTTTTGATCCCTCTACTATGCTTAAACTTGAAATTTAGTTATTATATTGTATTTTGATATAATTTAGTCTGTTTAAATGTTATTAATTAATCGAAATAGTTAACATCGATGATAGCTTTTGGTTAAAATGTTGACTTTTTTTTTCTTGCCTAAAAGCATCTCTTTTGATGTGATGCGTATGGGTGATAATGGTTTGATTCGAACCGATTTTGAAAGAAAATGACGGTTTTTATGCGATATTTTTATTTTAAAAATTCGTGTTGGGATTGAACGGAATATAAAAGCTAAGTAAATTGAATCGAATTGAATTTCACGGTCGAACCAGTTTAGTCAATTTGCTTATACATGGTGTTTTGAATTTATTTCAAGTAATTTAGATATGAAACATTTTATTTTATAATATAAAAATTAATTATAAATAAAATGAAAAAACTAGTTCGAATTAGATAATGACAATTTTTCAACTTATGAACCCATAATCGAACTTAAACCAAATGAACTTAATAAACTCGAACTAAAACCGAATCAAACACTATAAGTCAAAATCGATTTATTTTTATTCCTCTCAACCCTAACCAACAATGGTAAGTTGAATTAGATAGTTTTTTAAAAAAATTACATAATCATTTTAAATAGGGGCAAAGCCAGAAAATTTTTTTAGGGGGTCGAAATTAAATTATAATTTTTACAATAGTAAAAATACAATTTCACCATTTTAATAGCCTATATCTTTATAACTTTTAAAGGATTAAATCAAATTTTTATCATTTTTAAGGGGCTGAAGTGTAATTTTACTTTTACTAATTTAAAATTTTAAAAATTTTAAAAGGTCTAAATGAAAAAATTTCTATTTTAAGGGGGCTGGGCGCTGCCAAGTGATATAATAAACAAAATTAACAATTTAAACTAGAATAGTTAACCGTGTTAATTATTTAGACTAATTAATGATATTATAAAAATAAAAAAATCAAACCGTATCATATTAAAATGTAGAAATTAAATCTCAAATTTTAAGATAAAAGGAGGACCAAAATCCAATTTCACCAAACTAATGATCAAAGTGATGAAACACACACCAACCAACATAAAATAATAATATAAATACCTCCTAGTATATATATATTATATAATATAATATGAAATCTCTTTATTTAAAACCTTGTGTTTGCGCTTTGCATTTTACATATTTCCTTCTTCATCTTCTTCATTGCTTTGAGCCTTTTGAAATTTCCATTTTCAGAAAACCCCAACAATGCTTTTTCTATTGATTTCATGTTTCTCCTTCATTCTTTTATCCAAATCATTATCTTCCAAGCACCAACATCACCACCGTGAACGGCGGTTGTTCCCGCCATGGTACGAAGCGTTCACCACCACTTTCATGACCTCATGGTTCCAAAAAGGTACCCTTCAAATCTTCACCTCCACCATGCCATTAAAGAAGCTCAAACCCAAAGCAAAAAACCTCGTATGGTCGTCATCAACGGAGAACCAAAAAGAAGATCACAACAAAACGACGCCGTCTCCGTCGTTGCTGGACTTGCCCGAGCTCGTACTGGACTGCATTTTCGACCGTCTTCAACCGGCGGAGCTTTGTGCCATGTCTGGTGTTTGTTCTTCTTTGAGAGAACGGTGTGTGAGTGACTATATTTGGGCGAAAAGGATGAAAGGGAAATGGGGGAAAGTGATTGGAGATGCTGCTTATAGAGAATGGCAATGGTATATTGCTTTGCAAAATAGATCCAATCTGTTGAATAATCAAAGGAATCAAAGCAATTTGTCGTTTGAATCTGTTGCTAAAATTTGGCCATTCCTTTCTTGGTTTAACATTAAACCCAGAGCTCAAAAAGAGCTGAAAAATGGCGGATTGGCTGTTGATTCGATCATGGCTTGGTATTTGGCTTTGGAAACTGGTAGATTTTCGTTCCCTGCTCAAGTCTATAATAGAGAGGTAATTAATTAATTTAATTTAATTAATTTTTCTTCGTATAGTTGTTAAATGTAGGGATGAAAAAAACCCGACCCGATTCAATCCGATTGTCTTTTTCTTTTCTTTTTAAATCGAGTTTTGAGCCGGTTGGGTCGAATTTAGGAAAACATGTTTCGAGATAATTAC
This sequence comes from Gossypium hirsutum, assembly GCF_007990345.1. Lineage (NCBI taxonomy): Eukaryota > Viridiplantae > Streptophyta > Magnoliopsida > Malvales > Malvaceae > Gossypium > Gossypium hirsutum. The sequence continues at coordinate 69,538,102 of NC_053447.1, read as the reverse complement.
TAAGATATTTTTAGTAATTAATTATTTTTTCTTCATATATTTGTTAAATATAGTGATGAAAAAAGAAAACCCAGACTCGACCTGATCCGACCCAATTTAATAGGGTCGTTTTTTTCTTAAATCGAGTTTTGGGCGGGTTGGATTGAGTTTAGAAAGGATAATTATCAAAATATTTTTATATATAATATTGATTTAAAATATATGATATTAAAGTTTTATATTAATATTTGCTTTAAGTATAAATGTACTTAGAAAAAATAATTACTAGTATAATTAAAAATATTTAAAATTATTATTCTGTTTTGGTAGGGGAGAAAATTGTTTTAAGGGTCAAAAATAAATAAAAAATATTTGAAGGATCAAAATACAATTTACCATTATATTAACTTATAATATTTTAAAAATTAAAAAGAATTAAGAGAATTTTTAATTTTGGGGTCAAGACCACTGTCTCTCTCCCTCTGCCCTTGTGTTTTGGTTAATAAAAATAAAAATTATGCATATTTTCAAATTGGGTTCGAAGTAAATTAATATTTAATTTCGAATCGGATTCTATTGAGGCATATTAAGTCGAGATCGTAGGTAAGAATCCGTCTCGTCTCGTCCCGCCCCATTTTTATCTCTATTTAAATAATAGTAATAGCAATAGTAATAAAACATTCATTAGTGGTCAATATTTTAATTTAATTTTTTATTTTATTTTTGCAGAATGGACATGCTGGGTTTTTGCTATCATGTTATGATGCTAAACTTAGCTATGATTCCAAAACTGACACCTTTCAAGCAAGGTATGGAAATTTATACCCTATGTTACACGGATTCGGTATGCGAGTTTCGGATTATTGTATTTGTTGGATACGAGTATGTTTGGATTAAATGTTGTACATTATTTCACGGAAAATGAGAGTTCTTATAATTTATCATGATAATATTCGTTACATTTACGATTGTTATAAATATAAGTTAATAATATAACTGTGATCACAATTTAAATCCCGAATTTAATATATAAGCTCAATGAGGTCGGATTTTTGTACTTTTCAGATACTCGCCTCACGTCCGGCAAACAACAGAGCAGAACATATCATGGGATAGGCTAAGAGCGCCGCCGGTCGATACTTGCTCATATGATCTTCACATTTCCAACTCATTATTTGACTTAAAACCCGGTGATCATATCGAGATCCAATGGAGAAGAAACAGAGAATTCCCCTATGGTGAGTTTCCCAATAATATAAACTCTAATTTGCCGTAAATTCGAGAACTTTCCGTATTCGATAATCATATTAAATTCTGACTATTTCAAAGTACAATTTGGTTGAACCCCAAACGGAAAAAAAACTCTCCTAATACTATCTTTATTAAAATTTTACTTAAACTACATCGAATTTCTTAATCTAGTGGTAAAAAATTTGAGCTTAAATTCTTGTAGGGTGGTGGTATGGTGTGGTCGGTCACATGGAATCATGCAATGGAAATGAATATCACTGCCGTTGTCAAGATACAGGTAAGAAAAATCACTCGATTTGCCTTTTTCTTTTTCTATAAAAGGGATTAAAAATTTGGGGTGTTTTAATTATTATATTAGTTTATAATTTTATAATTTTTAAAAGATTTTAGAAGCAATTTTACCATTTTGAGACTCAATACTCTTTTTTAAGTTCATTTTTATTGTTAAAGTTAGAAAATTGTTTTAAATATAAAAAATGAATATAATTTTTTGAGGGTCAAAAGATAATTTAATCATCACATTAACTTATAATTTTTAAAAACTAAAAGGACTATATAAAGAAATTTTCATTTTTGATGGACCTGACCCGAAGAAAGTCTTAACATAATATTATGTCGATAACTTCCATGTAACTGATAAATTTTTTAATGTTTTTAAGACCAACATTCTCTTGTTAGCATATTTAAGTCCTTTATTTAAAGTGAGAAAAGATGTCAAAATGGGTGCTTTTTTTAAACTATGGATGATAGCTAAAAAGAAAATGATTTTTCATTATTTTATTTAGATTGAAAATGATGGGTTTTCCACAATAAAACCATTTTTCTCATTTCTTTTGATAGATTTTTTTTAATCTAAAATGGGAAAGAAATTTGGATTTTTCTTCCTAACATTTTTTTAGCATTTTATTTTGGGAAAAATGCTATTTTTATCTTTTTGCCCCGAATCTATTATAATTGTATTTGGATGTAAATGTCAAATACGAATTTTTTCATATGATTAAATTATGATTTTAATCACTCTATTATATTCGATTTTGTTAAAGTTTCATTTTTTTTAGTTTAAATAGTAAACACCATTATTTTTCTTTAAAATGAAAGTCATGTTAAAGTATGGAACTAAACCCCATATTTAAGTATAGTAAAGGACCCCATATTTTGATCTCTTTGGGAACTCGAAAACTCTAAGAAAAATAAAAAGTCCGAGCAACATAACTAGCAATGCTTAGGATGAAGCTAAGGGATTTAGTGTGAGTTTGGATGGGTGATGTGGTGCAGTACGTTTATCATAATTTTTTGTCTCACACTATAAATACCATCACCGTTGTTTTTATACTAGCCGTAGGTAAACACACCGCCCTTCCAATTCCAAACTCACCCTTGGTTAAATGAGATGATTTCCCTTTTAGTCTCTCTTGCAAATTTAGACTTCAATTTTAACTCTTTTGAGCTTTGACCAAATGAAAAAAATTGCATTTTTGACCCTTCCAAAGAATTATTTATTCAATTTAAATCATTATAACATTTTTTTCTTTGTTCCCCCGAAATTTCAACTTTAGATTGACCCTCAATACATAATTTCTAGCTTTACCCTTATATACAGGGACGGGGCAAAATGATTATTTTAGTCCCTTGAAGTTTTTAAAATTATAAGTTAGTTTAATGGTAAAAAAAACACTTTACCCCCACCAAATGAAAAATTTTCAATCTAATCTCTTTAGAATTCTAAAATAACAAGCATATACAAAGGTAAAATTGTACTTTGATCTCTTTAAAATTTTATAATTTAATTTTGCCCCCCTAAAAGTAAACTTCTGGCTTGGTCCTACCTGTAGATGCTCTAACCTGGAGTTTCAAAGCAAATAACATTTGTGTTTTTGTTTGACACAGATACTGTGATGCTAGAATTCAAGCAATATCCTTCAAGTTCAAGATGGAGAAAAACAATGATAAATAGGGAAAATCATAGAGAAGTAGGCAATGAAGGTGATGGGTTTTATGGTGGCATTAGAAAGCTTTATAATCAACAAGAGATTTCTATGTGGCAAAGCCTTTGGCCTAACCAAGTCATAGAATAATATATATATACATATATATACTACTTAGGGAAATTTTTGCTTGCCACTGACAGTGTATTTTCGATATAATGACACTGCCCTTTCCATCCTTTGTAAATATATTCCATTAGCACTTTTTTTTTCTCCTTCAATTGTGAATGAGAAAACAGTTTTAAAAGCCATAAAATAGAAAGGTCTTAGTTTTAGAGACTGTAAAATTTAGGGACTTAATTGCTATTTCTTATTTGAAATTTTAATAATTTTTACCTTATGATTTTCTAATACATGGAAAAAAAATTAAATTAAATAAGTATACCATTTATGTACACGCTATTGATCAACACAAGGGTGGTTTAGGGATTGAATTTGAAATTGATATTAGTTGGAGAGTAGAATATAAGTCTTTTGCCATTCTATTTATGGTTTAGTAGACACACACTTTAAAATTGTTGTAGGTTGCTTCATACAAGGTTCTTAGGGTAGTTCAATTTGAAAGAGATATACGGGAGATTAGACTCGAGACTAATGTTAATCGCTGGTTTGAGTACAAGCTTTTCGATGCTCCGCCACTCATTTATAATTGTTGCTTATTGCTTGGTTCTTTCAATATAGAAAGGAAAAAGTTTAGATATTATGTGGAAAATCTCGATTCTCTGGGTAGTTCCAGGGTCGAAGCCAATTCTGAGGAGGCTAAAGGTAAAGGTGGCATCTATTTAAAATAATCATTATAGTGGAATCCTTTTAAATCGATTGTTGAAATAAAAAGTAAAAAACAAAAAAAAAACCAAGCTACCGTTGATCATGTCATGTAAGAATTGTATTAAGAAACATGAAATTAGCTTTTAACCAATTCAACTGATTTCAACATTAAATGAGAGAAATTGATTTTTAGAGAAAGCGGTAACCGATTTAATAGGTCCCTAAGTCACTAGTACAATTTTTTAAACTTTAACATGGCTTGATCAAATGGGTATAGTCTTTTTATTTCTGTCTTTTAACCACAATCGTTGGTTTAAAAAGAACTCCACAAGATCTCACTATAGTAGCATCTCACCTTAAACATTACCGTAAAAATTATATTAAAAATAGCTTAAAATAAATGCTTGACAAATAGAAGGGACTAAAACAGATGATAATACCTCATTTAACCAAGGGGAAGATTATAGGTAGTTCAATCCAAAACATGTATGCTTCATACATGGGCTTATTTAAGGGTTAAATTCCTCGTTCGAACAAGATTTTAGATAAGATGGTTTTCACTTCGGTCCAACTTGACAAATTAAAATTAAACAATTAAAATTTGATTATTCAAATTTAACTATTAAAATATAAAGAAATCAATATTATAAATATTTGATAATATATGAATAATAAAAAATGGATTTTTAGGTGAGATGTATGGAGAAGTCTAATAATAAGACAAAACATATGATGTCTAAACCATTATAAAATAATAATTCAACTGTGCACCACAATGCAAAGACTGCACATATCATACAATCTCTCAAATTATTCAGACAGTCCCTCAAAACTTTAAAGCTTTGAACAACTCATTGGTTTTTTTTTTCTCTTACATAATTGTTGGTCCATATATGAACATCTCATAGACTTTTTGTGCAAGAGAAATTCCAGTCATATATAGTTCTTATTAGAAACACTGGCCGGGAGCCGGCGAGTGATTCGGTTTAGAGCTATGGCGGATAATGATACTACACGGTGCTGATATCGACTCGGCACTTGTGCAGCTGAAAGGCAGGGGTAATCCAGCTTCCGCAACTGCATTGGATTCCTGACCAATTGAAATAACCTAAGCGAGCATCACAATGAGCGCACGACAACTTCCCTTCAATAGCGCCTTCTTCAACTGTTTTTGGACATCGAAAAAAGTCATCAACCTAATCGAGTATGCACTAGCATAAAATGAGAAGCGTATTCTTACCAGCTGTCATCCACCGTAAGGGTTCGACAAACACCGATGAACACTCGGTTTGAGAAGACTTGTTGAAAGGGTTACCGCTTCTCCGTTTGTGCCACTCAAAAGATGACTCACCTTCACCTGGAGTATGATCGACAACGTTATCCTGCAATGCTACAAGTCTTCGGCATTTCTTGCAGCGGTATGCAGTACGGTTGATACCTTCTTTTGGAGTTGCCTCTATAACCGAGGAACTTTCAATAGGCAAGCCGGGATCTGCACCTAATTTAGAACTGTCGATTTTCTCACCACGATTATAACAATCACCTGAAAGCAAGGTACAGAGAAAACGTATCTCAATGATGACAATCTTAAAAGAGATTCTATACACTAGTAGATGGTTACCATATACCAGTTGAATCCCCGGTTTAGCAATAATTAAAAAATTCATAAATATATATAACAGGATAAACCGCCTGTTTTTTGGCAGCGGTTTCTGGTTTTTACTAGTTCATAGCGTTTTGCTTTAGATTCAGTTATATACCACCAGCCGGACCACTGGTTCAACTAGTGGGTCCGGTTCTGCTTGGATCATGGCCAGACTAACCACAATTATGCAAAAATTAGTTCAACTATTATTTTGTTGTTTGACTCAACCCGTAATAGTTGTTCTATACAGCCATCACCATTCATCTGCTAAAGACGATGATTTTCTCTCTATGTTTTGCAACTCGAGATGCCAGAATAGACTACAAAAACTCGAGTAAAATAAATCAGAATCATATTCTACAAAATAATAGGAAAGATCAAGAAAGATTAAATTAAAATGTTTAGAGAGGGGGATGTACCCAACACTTTCAAGCGAAACCGCTTGTATATTGTGCTAGCATGATCGACCTTGTAATCCATTTCCTCAAACATTTTCAACTGCAATGGTGGATAAAACAGAAACTCTTCAAAAACTAGAAGCATACAGCCGCAATGATATGCCTCAAAATATAAATAAATTAATTTTACGTAGTTCCTTAGCATTACCTGCTCTAAAAACCCATCATTAGGGCAAACAAACTCACAGCTTTGCTTTAGAGATTCAAGCGCATCTGCAAGAACAGAAAATGCAAAAGGTGAAAAAGGAACAAGAGGATAATGTGTATAAGTTCCATATAAATATAATATACGAAGTAATTTCGATCTCACCAGTCAAAAGAAACGAGATCGCATCCTAATGTCTAAAATGTGAAAAAAGTAATAGTAGCAACCAGCATGTATGATATTTGGACCCACATTACTCCCAAATAAACAGCAGATTTGTTCAAACCTTCTTTAGATAGTTGCTCGGTTCTCATCAAATATGCCATAATTATAGCCGCACTGCACACAAACATGCAAATAAGGTGTAAATCCTTAAGGCTTAAGGCACGTTCAAAAAATTTCTTATAAACATTGGAAAGTAACATAAAAACAATATTTGACAGGAATATATAATATACACTTTTTGCCATAGGAAGTTGCACCAAAATAACTTTGGGGACCGATTGAACTAAATAATGAAGCCATTAGTTCCCTAAACTTGCATGATGTGAATGAGCTCGAGGCAAATCATAGTAGATCGATATTAATGCTAAAAAATTAAAGTTTTAATAGAATACAGTTATTGATGAGTATTACGAAGCTTATGTTGTAAAGGAAGCACTATCCTAAATATAAGTATTTGAAACTTGTACATCTTTGTTACAGAATCCAAAAACATGAACTGAATAAAAGAAAAGGATAAAGTAACATTTAGTCCCTGAACTTGACAACTTTTCCCACCTGGGTCCCTGAACTTTTTTTTTTGGTCTACATTAGTCTTAGAACTTAGCTTTTCCCAATTTGGTCACTAACTTGTATTCCATAAAAGTGTGATGAGGTGACACTCTAAGATTGTGCCACATCATCAAACCTTAAAAGGAATCCAAGTTCAAGGTCCAAATAGGGAAAAATTGCTAAGTTCTAGGCCTAATGTGGACCAAAAAAGGTTCAAGGTCTAAGTTGGAAAAAGTTACCAAGTTCAAGGACTAAATGTTGCTTTATCCCAAAAAAATAAAAACTACGGTGTTCATTCCCTCTCTTCTCAATGACCAGATTTGATAAGTTATTCAGCAAAGTTTCATGCAATCATCCGTGTTCTCAAACTAGTATTCCAAGTGGAGTAGCCTACTAAACTAGCATCAGAATATGACATTAAAGGATGTGCCGTTACCTTCTTGACACTCCAGCAAAGCAATGCACCAAAACAGATCCCTCTTTTCTGCTTCGATCAATGAAATCAATACACGCATCTAGGTAATCCAACAAATTTTCGCTCTCCATATCTCTAATCGGCACCGCCATTCTCACCAGCTTTAAATCCTTCCCAGCATATTCCAACAAGTACAACAGCTTCTGGGGAGACAAACAACTCTTAGAACCATCACCCGAATGACCCTCAGGAGCTGCAGCAGCATCACCAGACCCACCTACAAAAACCTTTTTGATTTCCTCGGTTGGGATTGTGATACCACTACGCCATTCAGAGAAAAACGATATTGACGCAGAGCTCAAAACTGATAGAATGTGAGTGATCTCCGAGCTACCATTTTGAAGAACTTGTGCAGCATCCCCTATGTTTCCAATAAATAGATTCTCACGAATGAGGTGCATGACAACAGACAAACACAAACGATGGTTTGTATTAGAATTTAACCCTTCTTTTGTTTCACTCAACTGCAAAAATCAGGATTAGATTAGTATATTAACCAGTAACCACAGCCAAAGTGTAATGAGAGAGAATATAAGCTAATAGTCAATGATGCATCGCTTGAATGCATTAAGTACTATATGTTAATTCTAGTAAGCAATTAAAGGTGATCTCCAAATTGAGAAACCAATCGCATCGAGAATTACTTATCATTTACAAAACAACACCTAATTATTCCATTTTTAACATTCAAAACTGATGAAAAGAATTACTTATCATTTACAAAACAACACCTAATTATTCCATTTTTAACATTTTTAATATTACGCACTAGTGTCAAATGAACAAAAGCAAGTTCTTTTCTCCTCCAATTTTCCTTTACTTTCTAGGTAACCACAAAAGGAAGTGAACTCATTGTCGGCAAGGGATGAAAAAAATAGCATTGCCTTATTGCATCAAGTACTATATGCTAATGAAAATAACCAATTAAAGCTCAATCTCCTAAATGAGAAACCAAATGCATTGAGCATTACTTATCATTCACCAAGTAACACCTAACTATTCCATTTTTAACATTCAAAACCACTGAAAACAAAACACTACCCTTTGCTGAACTCAGATGACAAAAGCAGGTTCATTTTCACAGTGAAACAATCATTTCAACTTTCCATTTTCCTCCAATTTTCCTTTACTTTCTCAGTAACCAAACAGGAAGTGAACTCATTTGTAACATTTAAAACCAAAGAAAACATGATACTACCCTTTAGTGAACACTCGGATGACAAAACCAGGTTCTTTTGCACAGTGAAATGATCGTTTCAACTTTCCCTTTTCCTCCAATTTTCCTTTACTTTCTTGGTAACAAAACAGGAAGTGAACTCATTGCAGTAAAAAATATAAGGTAATGTAGTCAAATGATGAAAAGAAATTAGCACTGCCTTAACGCATTATTGCTACATTAGGTAGGAGTATTATTTTTTCCATATGTTTGAGTAATGAGTTAACAATAAACTAATTATAATTGCTAATTTTTAACCACTCACGTAACCTTTTTATGGTAAAGAGAAGGGACATTTTTTTCTTATTTTGAAGAGATCTTATTTTCTACAAGAGTTTTACTCATCCTTCTAATTTCAAGTATAAATTTGTATAATTATTCTTTATTTATGTCAACTATTTTAACACATATATATTAAATAAGTTTTTTCCTCGTGTTATTCCGCCAATAACCAATTGAGTCTAAGTATTATATGTTGACAAAAATAACCAATAAAACTTATCTCCAAATTGAGAAACCAAATGCATTGAGAATTACTTATCATTTACCAAACAACACCTAACCGTTCCATTTTTAACATTCAAAACCAATGAAAATAAAATACTAACCTTAAGTCAGATAACAAAAGCAGGTTCTTGTGAACAGTAAAACAATCATTTCAACTTTCCATTTTCCTTCACTTTCTCGGTAACCAAACAGGAAGTGAACTCATAGCAGTCAAATGATGAAAAGAAAACATTGCCGTAACACATTAAGTAGTATATATTATTGAAAATAATTCATTAAGCTTAATCTCCAGAATAAGAAACCAAACGCATTGAGAGTTACTTATCGTTCACCAAACAACACCTAACTGTTCCATTTTTAACATTCAAAAACAATGGAAATAAAAATACTACCCTTTACTGAACACTCAGATGACAAAACCAGGTTCTTTTGCACAGTGAAACAATGTTTCAACTTTCCATGTTCCTTCACTTTCTCGGTAACCAAACAGGAACTGAACTCATAGTGGTCAAATGATGGGAAAAAAATAGCATTGCTTTAACTCATAAGTAGTATATATTATTGAAAACAATCAATCAAGCTTAATCTCCAAAATGAGAAACCAAACGCATTGAGAATCGCTTATCATTTACCAAACAATACCTAACTGTTCCATTTTTAACATTCAAACTGAACACTCAGATGATTAAATCAAGTTATTTTTGCACAGTGAAACAATCGTTTCAACTTTCCATTTTCATCCTATTTTCCTTCACTTTCACAGTAACCAAACATGAACTGAACTCATTCCACACTCAAAAGACAACAGTCCAACTTCATTTGAAACAAAAAGAAAAAAAAATCAATTCAAATATATATACATAATTCCTAATTCGAATGTCAACAAAAAACAAATCAATCATCTTTATTTTTTTTTCCTTTATTATTTGTATAATTGAAATTATATATAACAGGAGTCTCACCTGAAAATAAAAAAGGAATATTCCGGCGAGAAAATCTGATTAGCTCTTTTTTTTTTTCCTTTCAAATTTTTGCGTTTGAATAAGCATTGACAGCGAAGGTGCTTTTAAAGTACGAAGAACGCGAATGACACGTGCGGATAAGTTCGTCGTACGTGCTGGATTTATTTGACTGTTAACGAATCGGCTCGGGTTGGGTCAGTCTGATTTCGGAGGTTGGGCCGGAAAATGGGGCCCATTAAGAGCTTTCGGGTTGAATGGGAGGCGGCTGGCAGGCGGGCACCACTTCATTAATGTACGGTCGCTAATTTTTTTCTTTTTTAAATCTCAATATCAAAATTTTATCCTTTTCCCATTTAATTATTCACGACAATCGGCCTCAACCAGCTGGTGGTTTTTTAGTTGTTTTGATTTTGACTTGATTTTTATATCGATACAATACAAATGTTAGCGACATGTATTAAGATGGTTTGAGATGTAGAGAGCTACTTGTATGAAGCCAGTTCACACTTCAAAATATATATAAAAAAAATATATTAAATTTTAAATTTTGAGTGAATGAGTCGAGTGGAGAATTCATGTAGCAAAAAGGATTATGTGTTGTTCTCGTGTCCCATTTCTCTTGATGATGAGAAGTATTTATAAGAGAATAGAGCCTAAGCATAATTCTCATCCACTTGAGTTTCCTTCCATGAGCGCAATAATAGAGTGACGTATATCAACTTAAGGCATTGTTGAAATCGCCTAAAAATATCATATGAGAAGTTTGTCGGATGTGATAGATTGATGAATGCGATTAGAGGTCTTTCTTAATATATTTTCTACAAATCATGTACTCTTTAAGTATGATGTTTAAGTGATGGCGTTAAGCTAGGTTAATTTCTCAAGCAATGCACTAGTGATGTTGTGTCATCATGTTTTTAGGATGGTCAATTGCTATGACAAGGAGGCCTATGGTAGACGTATAACAAATACTATCTGTATTAATTGTGTTTTAAACTCGAATTGATTTAGGGTGTATTACTCATGGTTACACACGCATGATATATTTGGGTAACAATTATAATTAGTGGGTATTATTGAATTGAGTGTAACTAAAGTGCTCAAATTACACTCTCTAACTTTTAGCGGAGGATGAGGACTTATGCTCAGATCTAATCACCTCATGACTTTCTAAATATACTCGTACATAAGTTTAAGAAAATGTTTTTATGCATTAATAATAATATATTAATTTTAGGATATTTGTTTTATATTTGTTAATATAATTATATATTATTTTTTAATATTGTATAAATAATACGATAATTTTATGAACAATAAATAACTTCTCATGCATTTTAAAATCATATAAAAATCTAAAATGTCTAATTAAAATATATAAAAAATAGTTAACATATTTTAAAATCTTATAAAAATATAATTAAAAATATATAAAATTAAAAGAGGAGTATTCTGATAAAATTTTCAAGAGTATAGATTTTATCGAAACCTCAACCCAAAACATTATAATTGCAAAACTACCCCATCCCACCTCGAACCTTTCTTTTTTGAACACTTGTATAAGGTGGAGCCATGTTAAAACACTACGGGTTCAAGTTATTTTATCATTCCTATCCATTAGAAAAAACATTAAAATATTATTTGTTTCATAAAAAGAAAGAGATTTACCGATTGAACTTAAGTTTAGTTGACATTATTATTGTCGTTGTAACATTTAAGAAGGTACGGATTCGAATGCACTATATGTATAGTATTATTCGATTTAAAAATTTTGGGGATTACTCTATAGCATGGAAGAGTTATATATATGTATATATATATGAGATTAAAATGATTTTGCACCTAATGCAATTCATCATGTACAATCTTTTTTTATTTTAAATGGCAGGGGAGATTGTAACCATTTCAATTTTTATATTTATAACTAAGGGTAAGTTTGGAGGGGCGATTGGGTGCGGTGCGTTTAGCTTACTTTTTGTCTCACGCTGCAGTATGCTACAATATCTAATCTCACCGCTACCGCTGTTTTTACACTAACTGCAGGTAAACGCATCGCCCATCCAAACTCACCCTAAAACTATTCTTTCAAACAAAATTTTAACATCAATTTGTCTAAAACCCAATAAAAAATGGGCTCAATTAAAAAAACAAAAGGACTAAATTTAACATAATTTATTTAATCTACCATTGAGGTCCAATTCAATTTAAGCTGAATAAAATTAAAATTGGAAATACATACAAACCCCAACTGGGCTCTTCCCATTTTGATAATTAAATTTCTGTTTTTGTATTCCCTTTCATTTCGATTTTTAGTTGGCCCAATTAAACATTAAGCCCAATAAAAAGTTATTTACCACCCTAGATGTAATGCGAGTTCGAGTCGCACTGATTATATTTGTTATTCGGACTTTACATTATTCTTCTTAATTTTGCTTTAGTTGGAGTTTTTTCGGACTCGAATTTTTCTGAACTCCTATAGTTACAAGCTCGGATCAACATGTGCTGATTTATTAGCTTGAACCTTTTTAAACAATTTAATTAAAAATATCAAATTAAAGCACGTAAATTAAATCTACAACTTATGCCTAGAATAACAACTAACAAAGAAAATTTACCCATCAAATACTTAGTTACAACAAGCATGTAGAAATGGAACATAATGAATCATTTTTAATAAATTTTGAATATTATAAAAATCCATTTACTATATTTAAGTTATTATATTATTAAAGTAATATATTATATCTTTATATATTTTATACATTCATTAATAATTTTTTTAAATTAAATAATTATTAATTTTGTATATTTAATACACATATATAATGATTGTATAAAAATTATTTTATATTCATATTTACTTTTATTGCTAATGAGTTTTTAATATAATTTACAAATACATTAAATAATTATCATTTTTATTTATATTTTAAATAATATCATGTAATTATATTAATTATTAATGTTAGTTTACTTGTGATTTTATTTTTATTTTGAATTAGAGTTGTTCGTGAGTCGGGTCACTCGACTAGGTCTAAAGGTCCACCCAAAAAATAGAAGGGATTGAACAAAAATATAGGCTTAGAAAAAAAAAGGCCCATTTTCTAAACAGGTTGAGCCTCGGGTAAGCTTTTTTCACCTGGGCCCAGATACATGTCTTTTAAAAATTTATTGAGAAACATTTGTTTTAATGTTTTTAGTGTATTTGATATATTATATTTTTTTAAATTTGTTTTATATAATAAAATAATTTTAAAAAAATTTTAATACGAGTTGGGCCGGGCCGGAGTTTAGTATCTATAATCTAAGTTGGGCTTGGACAAAAATTTATGTTCATTTTCTGGGCTGGACATATCAATCAGGCCTAAAATTTTGTTAAGACTCAACTCAACTCATGAACAACTCTATTTTGAATCAAATATATCTCAAGTTAGACTCAAATTGTTATAGGCTCGAGTTTAGGTCGATCTCAGCCGCGAATTATTCCAGGCTTGGATTGACACATGGGCTTGTTTTGTCAATTTTATTAAGAAGTACAAAGATCAGATTTACAACTTACGTATAATATCATTTGATACCTCAATTTGATTTTAATGTTCAATTTAACACTCGGACCAAATGACATCATATAGTCCAATAAATGTTTAACACGTACGCTCTAATAAAAACACGAAATGCTTAATTATAATTTAAAAAATTCAAATACTCAATTAAACATTAAATCAAGACCCTAAAACCTTATAGCAAGCATGTAGAGATGGCACATACTTTAAGAAAAAAGGGCATGGGAATGGAAGCAATGATTCCATAAGAGAATGAAGAAGCAAATGGGAGACAAAGAGGGACAGAGACTGGGCACGTCTTCCCGACATTTTTTCACTTTGTTCTTCTTTTTGTCCCCCCCTTCCCTTTTCTTTCTCTTTTGTTTTTTTCCCTTTGATATACGTGAGCAAAGTCATTTTTCCATTTCACTTTTGTCTTCTTCTTTTTTTTTCCTCATTACCCCCATCATTCCTTCCTTTTTCCTTGTCAGCCCCCCTTTATTCACGCTTCCTCCTTTTTTTTTATTGGTTTTATTTTATATTATTTTTTATTTTTAAAAGTAATTATAATTATACGAATATTTAATTACAATTGCAATTGATATATTTATATGCAGTGGCGGATATAGAGATACGATTTAAGAGGCAAGAACGAAATAAAAAATTTTAAATGAAATTTCGTCATTTTAATAGCCTATATATTTATAACTTTTAAATTATTAAATTAAATTTTTATTATTTTTGGGGGTAAATTACAATTTTACCATTACTAATTTAAAATTTTATAAATTATAAATGGTATAAATGAAAAAATTTTCATTTTAAGGGAGTCGAGACCCTTGTCAGCCCCTAAATCTGTATAATTAGGTAAAAGTATTATGGAAGTCTATATATTAGAAGTCAGATTACATTTTATACATGTATATTAGATCAAAGAGCAAATTGATCATTTTTATTAAAAAATAATTTATTTTGTACTGTTGAAATTTGACGTAGCTGACGAAGTAATCAAATAGTGACACATGTACCTCATGCTGACGTATATGGACCGATTTTTTTACAGTAAAAATTGACGAATTTTACTTTTTAATATAACGTGCAAGGATTAATTTTCTCCTTTTTTTTAATAAAATGAGACAAAATACAGTTTAATTCTTGATACATAAACTAAAATTATAATTACAATTAACATATAATTATGATAACAATTAACTATTATAATGCACAAATAAATAAATTAACAATTAAAATAAATTTAAGATGAAACACTAATCATACTAATTTTTCATGTGAAGAAAGCTTACATTAATAGACAATAATCATATGGTCTTTGTAGGGTCTTCAAGACTTTTTAGTACTAAAAAGTCTAAAACCCTCTAGAGTTTAAACTTAAGTAATAACTTAATAGTTATAAACCTACCATTAGTCAAGCATTATAGTACTAAATTATTATACAACTCATCATAATATTTAACTCAATAACTAATTTAATTAACCGGAATAAATTAGAGGAAAAATTATATATTTACATAGGGTGAGACTCGAATCTGGGATCTCAAAATTCTTACAGCCCCAACGTTGTCATCAAGTCAAAACCTCATTGCAAATTGATAACATTGCCATCGATGTAGGAAGACATGAGTTCGAGTATGTTGGAGCGCATTCTCCTCCTATTTATGGGTTGGGGAGAGACTATGGGTAATTTTAGATATTGTTATATATTTTATGCATTATTATTCTCTTGTTTTTTTAATATATATTTTTAATTTTTAATTTTCAAAATATGGAATAATTATTATTATTGGAAAAGGGCTGGTCCAAAAATTGGGCTCCAAGTCCAAAACAAGATCTGTAATTGGTGCCTAAGGTCCATTAAATAAAAATAAAATCCAAAGACAATCAAGACCCAATTTGTGTATGTGAAATTGAAAATTTTTTTAAAAAAATATTTTATTCAAATTAATAAGTTTGGAAGAAATATTTGAAAATGAAATGCAATTAAAGTTTTAAAAAATATTAAGTAGTCCATAAAAAAACTTATATTTAAGTAATTTACTCAATTGATGTCACGGGTTACAAATTCAATTACGAAATTATAAAAATACCCACTTTTTAAACTATAATTAATATTATTATTATATTTTTTTAATTAGAAAAATTAAAAAATATAAATCTAAAAGTCGAACACATGTTCAATACTATTAAAATATAAGTTTGTTACCACACACTATCTATAGTGGCGGAGCCACTAAGAGACTTAGGGGGCCATGGCTTCCCCTAAAATGGTAGATTTTTAATTTAGGTCATTTATAATTTATAAAATTTTAAATTAGTAATGGTAAAATTATACTTTTACCCCCCAAAAATGATGAAAATTTGATTTAACCTTTTAAAAATATAAAAATATAGACTATTAAAATGATGGAATTATATTTTTACTATCATAAAAATATAAATTTAATTTTGGCCTCCCAAAAAGAGTTTTCTGACTTCGCCAGTGACTATCTATATTCATTATTGAATAAATTTTAAACGAAAATATTTTAGATGGAAATGTAAATTATTTTTTTCTTAATTCAATAAGATTAATGTAAAATTATTTTAATTTTATAATACGTAATACATAATCATTTAATTAAGTTCAATAATTTAAAATATATTTGAATATATTTTTTTAAAAATATCGATAAATCTGAAATAATAAACTAAAATACACAGATACAAATACATACCAATACTAGAGCAAGAAAGGTATGTTCATCGGTTTAGAACTCACTACCTTGCTTCGCTCCCTTGATTAAATGGTACAATTTTTTTTAGTCCCTTTTAAATATATATATTTTAATTTAACCCTTTTATTCTTTTAATTTAATGAAAACTTATATTTTTAATACTCTAAAAAGTTTAATAATTCAATTTATTTTATTTAAAAAAAAAGGAATTTGGGTGTAAATAGAATTGTTGAAGAAGCTTTAAAATCTTTCCAAACTCAGTGCAGAAAACAAAATACGTGATCTTCGAAACTCATCGAAACTCACACAAACAGCTGCTTTTTTTACTACTAAAATTCCATCCCTTTACTTTATGGAAATTGATGAATTAGTCCTTTTAATTCAATTTAATTTGTTGGAATTTTGTGAAAAGTTATTTCAATTGTTAGTAAACTCGTGAACTTGAACCGTTGATTTGCTAATTTATTACATACAAATTGCCTTAGGTTGGTGGTTCGAGTATGCAAGTGAGTACGTAATTATCACTATGCACTATACTGTCACTTTTCCTTTGAGTTTTGTAAGTCATACTTCGTATCTGCTGTTAGAGTTGTGTGATACAAATCATTGTTAAAAAAATAAAATACAGTGACAAAATAAGGGGATCTCTGTGGGGCTCAAGGCAAAACAGTGACACATGTAGAATCCGTATAGAACTACACTTCTTTTATTCGGCATTGATTAGAATAAAGTTTTTCAACCTTTAAATAGATGTAGTCGAAACTCCTCTTGTATAATTTATTTTTCAACATTAGTGAATTTCTTATTCTCTGCTCGTGATTTTTTTCCCCGAAATGGTTTCCACGTAAAACCTATATTCTTATTTTTCTTATTTTGTGATTATTTTATTGCATTATCAAAGTCTTTTTTAACATCTCCACCAACTGAGATGCTTCCCTTCTACGAATTCTACATGGTTCTCGGTAAATGAGGGAACCAAAACACCAATATAAGGACAATACCTTAAAATTGTTGGGGCCTCGGCTGGTTGTTCGACAGATTACACTTCAAAAACATATCACGAAAGAGCCACCCTCCCTCAACAAGTTTTTTAAAAGAAAATTCTACATCGATTGACTTTTAGACCAAAAAAAATACATTAAATTAATAAAATCATAAGGATTAAATAATGTCAAATAAAACCAATTGAATATTAGCTCAGTTGCCATCATTGTCGTTACAACTTGGAGAGGTTGTTTGTCTAAGCATGTATTATCCTCCAATTTAGGGGTTTGTGAGCAATTTGGGAATTTGTATTAAAAACAATGTAAAATAGTAAGGACTGAATCTCTAAATTGAGAACAACTCAAGGATGAAAATTAAAATTTGAACATTTATATATAACTGAGCAAAGTGGCACTAAAACCCTAATAATTCTACAACACACAAAGTTCTTTTCCCTATTTTTTCTTTTTCATCCAAAGAAAACACAAAAATAAACAAAACCCACCATGGAATTAAAATACATGTCACACTAGGGAAAAAAAACCCACTCTAAAAAAAAAAAAAACCTTGAAAATGATACTTTTAAACAATGGCTATGGATAATTTATATATATGGTCAATACTACATTATTATTTTATGGTCCAATACTCTTCTCCTTTTAGACCTATCACTCGGATTGGAACGTTCAAGCAAAGATTTCAATGCATTTTGTAAGAAATGGACTGACTCGATGCTATGATCCTTGTCGGCAGATACGATGAATACGTTGCGAATCCGTCCACCGAGCGTCGCCATCTCGGCTTTCAGGGTCTTCAAGTGTAAGGACTTTAGGATGTCGATTAATTCGGGTAAAAGATCGGATCTGTCCTCGCAACACAACGAGGCCTTGAATATCAACCTCCCGTCGCCCGAGTAATCGCACGAGAGCACAGTGATCTCGTCAGTTTCCGATGGCAAGTTGTCGAGCTCAGTTGTCTCGAGGGCTTGCTCTTTTAGTTCTTTTACTCGTTGGACCACCTTTGCTAGAAGTGAAGCCTTGTCTGTCTGAAGAAAAAAACAAAAGATCGTAAAAATCGGATCAGACAAGCCGGTTCAACCGGTTGATTAGAAATCTATTAGTCTAACGATTCAATTAAAAATCGATAATAATAATGTTGGTATTTAAAATTTTTTAAAAATAAATAAATAAGACATGTGGCAAAATCTAAACCTCGCTTTTAGAGTTAAAAATTTTCATCCCATGTGTACCAAATAATTATCTTTTTTCTAATATATCTTATATATGGTCAAAATTTATCATTGGTCCCTCTATTATACTAAAATTTCAAATTTAATTCTTATTTTTAATTTGACATGATTTAGTCCTCTATTATTTATAATGTTATTAATCAGTATAAATAATTAACAAAAAAAAACTATAAATTTTTCCTTAAGATATCCATTCAATCACCAAAAAAATCATTTCAGCATTCAATATTTTAATAAAAAAAGTTAGCTATTTAGGCAAACTAATGACATTATTAAAAAAGAAAAAACGAAAAAGAATCAATAATTATGTCAAATTAAAGTACATGGATTGAATTTCAAATTTAATTATAGTAAAAGGGCCAAAACGATAATTTTCTTTAAATGAAATGTGTTTCCTTTAAAAGCTTATGCACTTTCCTACATGCCCTAGAGAAAAAATAAATGAAATCTTTCCTTTTAAAGCTGTTTTGAACCCTTTTTTTTCTTTCAAAAGCTTTAATGAATCCCAAGATTTTAGAATCTGAAAGAACTCTTAAAATTTTCTAGGGAAAGTAATTTTTTTCCCAGGAAAATAAACAAATAAGTACAACACTATATATGTATATATATGTAATTATTGGTGATTAATTAAGAAATTTGGAATCTTTCTATTTATATATAAAATATTATTTTCAATGATTAATAGCTGAAACGACTCGAAATAATTGTGTTAGGAAAACGTCAAGTCATATTTGACTGTAAATAGTCGAAATTTTCTATGTCTACTATTTTTTTTTCTCGGTAAACAAACAGTCTACAAAGAGAAAAACTCAACGTTCAACCATGCATACAAAACAAACGAATCAAAATGAAAAACCATTTGATATTTTTTTTAGAAAAGTAATTAACACAATTAAGTAATTTACAACAACAAAGAAGCTCAAATTATAGTTTTGGTCCTTTTATTATGATCAAATTGAGGATTTAATCCTTGTATTTAAATTCTGCATACTTTCTCCTTTTACTATAATTTTATGTAGTGTTATTAGTTAGTTCAAACTAAAATAGTTAATGAATTAATTAATGACATGATAAAAGTACACACACCAAACTATCATAGGACTAAACAAATTCAAGCATAGTAGAAGAACTAAAACCAGAATTTGACCAAAGAAAAAAAATATTTTCATACCGAAAACGACATCAAAATTCCACTGCGAAGCATGAAATTTAAAAAAAAAAAGTTTCCAGTCCATCATCGAAAACCCAATTGTGTTAAAGCTTCAAATTACCTAAAAACTTATATATATATATATATGAACACACGCAGTGTAGCACTGTAGCTCCATCGATGCAGAAAATAGCCACCAAAAAAAAATTAAAAGTAATTTAATATATATATTACCTTAGAATTACAAGGGAGAAGGGCTCTAAGCCTGTTGAGATGCGAGTTAATTCTCTCTCTCCGCCGCTTCTCCGCCTCCTTGTGGTTCTTCAACGCCGCAAGTGCTTTATCATGCGGTGTCGTTTCGGTGGTAACACCGGACATCTCCAAAGGGTAATACGTCGAGGAACTGGAGAAGCTTTGCATAGCCGGAAACTCGGAACCGGAAGGAAAGCCGCCGTAGGATCCGACGCCGTTTTCGGCGAGGAAACGGTAGAGCTCGAAATTCTCCGGCTGCATGCTTTTTTTGTTTTTCTTTTGACTTAAAAAGTTTCTGAAATCAAAATGTTTCAGAAATGCTCTCTTTCGGTGGTATTTTGCCTTTAGGGTTTTAAAATATATATAATGATCTCTTAGGGAAAAAAAAAGTAATTCTTTTTAAGTATTGAATATTCGTATTAGATTCCGATTAAATTTAGAGTCGAACTTTTAAATCGAGGTAAAATTCTTCCGACTCTTTTATTTTTCCTCCATATTCGACTTTAAATGGAAATTTAAAATATACATAATGATCTCCTAGAAAAAAAATAGTTTTTTTATGTATTCAATAATCACGTTAGATCCCGATCAAATCTAGACTCAAACTTTTAAATGGAGACAAAGCTCTTCTACTCTTTCATTTTTCTTCCATCATATTCGAATTTAAAACCCTAAAAGTGAGGGGTATAATCGAAATGAGCTAAATTCAAATAATAGTGATCTCGAATTTTGAGCTCGTGATCTTATTTACTTGTTAGACAAAAATACTAACCACGACTTCAAACAAGTTTTGACACAATAAAATTTCTTAATATATATTGATTTCCTCAAGCTTTTTGTTCCGGATTAAATATATATTCGAGTGTTAAATTTCTAAACATCAAATTCTTCGCACTTACAGTTCTTTTTTAAAATCTAATTCAATTGTTAAACCATATATCTAAAAGTTTTTATAAGTTGATACAATGTTTAAAAGCTGCCCATAATCCCATCTCAACCTTCAAATAGGAGGATAAACGTGTTTCAGCACATTCGAATTAATGCACATGTTCTTGTGCTGACAATAACATCACTACTAATCGAGTTAAGACTCAATCAACCACCCTAGTTAAAAAGTATATATGTACAAAGGATAATATAAAAGGTTAGTTAAATTCTCACGAGTTATCAAATTTCGAGACACATATATATATATAAATTATCGTTAGTGTGGAACTAGTGATGAAATTTCAATGTGGGGTCTAAAAAGAATGACTTGCAAAGGACAACCACAATATCTTTTATGTAAATAAATAAATAAAGCTAATGATTTCCTTTTTTATTTTATTTATTATTTTTTCAAATTTTATGTATCCACTAGATTGTCTTATTAGGTGGGTGAAAAGAAAATTATTGATTTTAAAAAAAACATGATTTATATGATAATTAAAAAAATAGTGTTTTTCAAAGGCAGTGGGAGTTTTTGAAAAAAAGGTTACTTTATATACTAGATTTTCAAGAGGAGGGAAGTTTTTGTAGAGAGTTGAATATGGTATATACCCACAAAAATTGGTAAAAAAAAAATAAATGTATATTTTGTATGAAAATTGTATTTTTGAAATATATATATATATACAAGATGAGAAGTTAATACTTGAAAACTTGTTATGGAGTCTCTTATGATGAGATCGGATTGCGTTTTGCTCCCTTTATTAAAAAAAAGAGAACAAATTAGTTCCTAATCCTATACATTAAACCAATGAGTAAATTGGTATTTCTGTTACAAATTTCATCAATTTTTATTGTTAAAAATTGGTCTCTGTACGTCAGCATAAGGTGCATGTCGCAAACTACATGTAACTGTTTGGATATTTCGTCAACCACACTAATCTTTTAACAGAAATGACCAATTTATTCTTTGATCTAACATACAATGACTAATTTGCCCCCCCCCCCAAAAAAACTTATATAAGTTATATCACACTCACGATAAATTAAAAATTTGCTTCCAATTAAGTTAATATCACTTAACTCGTGACACTACCTCATTTAAGAACTTCATAAATTATATCATCCACTATATGTGTGAAACAGAAATATGTATAATGTATTAAAAATAATTATTCTTTAATTAAATCATAGGTGAGGTGGTAAAAGATTTATGTACGAATCTTTATTAATCTCGAGTTCAACCCTTAGACATTTGGTTTTTTTGATTGTTTTATTTAAAGATGTATACAAATATATATATATATTAAAATCAATAACACCATTGTAATAATATTCATTGATTTCTTAAAAAAAAATTGGTTTTTAAGTTGTTTCCTAATTGAGTTTGTAGCACAAGTTAATTGATGTTCGGTTAATTTGTAACACAAACTCAGTCAAATTTTATTTAACTATGTAGATATAAATATATTACGTAAAAATTTAAGAGAAAATATTCGGTACATTGCACTATCAATGGAGTTTTTAAACTCCACAAGTAAGATTAAGGGATTGGCAATTGTCTTGTATGGATATAGTAAACCATTAAAAAGTTATATATATATATATATATTAAAACAAGAAAAACATGTCAAATTTTTAAAATTGCTTGTGGAATAAAAAATATATATTGTCAGTGTACCAAATACTCACCTGAAATTTAAAATGATATATCTTTATATACAGTACCATTTGATCTATGAACTACCAAGTTTTACGTGCATTCTCAGCTAACGATTCTATTGGAATGTGATTTCTTGGAATACAATTGATGGGAATATGATTGCTCGAAATATTGTTTTACAATATATGATGTACATCGAAGTATTCATTAAAATCCCAGGTAAATTATATTGACACGTTTGGTTCACTAAACAATTTTATTTTTAGAAACGTGATGATTTACAAAATTACTCTTATTAATTAAAAGACGACATTGATGTATTTTAGTATTTTTCAATAATATTTATTATTAAAAACTATTTACTTTAAATATTTAATAATATTATTGTAATTGGTAAGTCTTAAAATTTTTATTAAAATTCATAGTTTTAATTGTCAATAACAACAACAAATTAGTAAAATATACTTTTATACATTATCAGAATGAACTAAACGGGATAATATAACATGCCTAGTAATGTATTTAGTAATCTTACATTCCGATAATCTTACTATTAAAGATAATATTATATTCCTTAAATTAGGTGACAAATTTTTTTTAAAATTTTTATGATACTTGGATCAATTGAGATTTTTGGTATAAAATAGGTTGAAAATATTTTTAAAAGAAATTGTAAATGAAAATATTGTGAAAACTTTTTATTTTCCATTCGACATTATGTTTCTTTGAATAATTTCATAATATATTTTGATTTTATCTGTTCTTTTAACATAATGTCTAGAACTACCCATAGTCCCTCTCCAACTTATAAATACGAGGATAATCTGCTCAACACACTCGAATCTACGTTCTCTTACATTAACAACAATGTCCATACTAATCAAACTAAGACTCAATCGACCACCTTACTAAAAAAATCTCATAACAAAGGAATAATATAAAAGAGTAAAAGAAATTGAAGTGGAAAGTCCAAAATTAACGTTTTATTTTCTCATTTGTTGACTTCATAGAATTATTGCAATTTTTGGAATAAATTTATACATTATAAGCATATATATGGGAGATCAATAATCACGAGTTATTCGAGTTTGACTTGAATACTTTTAAATTTCATTTGATAATTATTGAGTTAAATATTAAATTTTTTAATATTTAATTAGAATGACTCGTTAATCTGATTAAGTTTTTCATTTTAATGCATTTTTATAATATAAAATGATATTTTACTATTATTACATAGAAATAATGTAAGTATAAATGAACTCAAGCTAAAAAAATAAACAGATTTAATTGAACTTGATTATAAAAATTGATAAAACGAGTTTACTTGAGTTTGAGTAATTCAATTAAATCTCGAGTCAAACTCAAATGAGTACCGAACCTTAAATTTCAAGTTCAGCTCAACTCAATTACACACCCCTAGTACTTTTTTTTATTTATTTACACAATGCTTAGAACTATCAATAGCCTCTCCCCAACCCATAAACAGGAGGATAATGCGTTTCAGAACACTCGAATCCACGTCTTCCTAGATTGACAACAATATTTATGCTAATCGAGCTAAGACTCAAACGGCCTCCAAATACATTGATCAATCAAAATAACATGTTTTACTATTTAAATAATAAAAATACATTATATTAATAATTAAATAAACTCAATAGTTTCTAATTTCTATGTTCATACTGATTTTTCTCAATAAAAAAAAATGGGTTTCAAATTTCAACCCATTCTTTTTGACTAACTAAATGGGAATCAAATATAAATATATGTACCTTTCGATACTTTCATCATGACCAGCCGAAAGTAAACAATATGATAATACCTATTCAAATTGAAGTCTGAATATCTACTAAAATCCTTTTATAAAATAGTTTAATTATTTGTAAAAAAGTTTATTCAATTATCGATATATTAATGATGATTGAGTTTTAGCTCGATTAGCATCGACATTGTTGCCAGTGCAGGAGGACGTGGGTTCAAGTACGCTAGCTGAAACACGTTATCCTCCTATTTAAGGGTTGAGAAGGGACTATGGATAGTTATAGGCATTACATCAAAAAGAACAGATATGATAAGATCAAAATTTTGTTATTAAGTTATAAATGAATTTGTATTTTTAATTGTTAACGTATTTATATTAGGGTTAATTGCACCATGTACCCTTAAGTATGATTCAAAATTTTAGTTTGTAGCTAAACTTGAAAACGTTTTAAATGAGTCCTCAAAATATCTATATCATATCAATCAAGTCACCCTATCAACCTAGCTGTTAATTTAGGCATTAAATGTCAGATTTAGATACGACATGGAGCATGTTTAAACATGCGATTAAATTATAAACACGTATACATAGGGGAAGGTAGAAAAAAAATTAAAGAAGGGGTAGAATTGAATTATAATGATAGTTTGATGACTAAATTGAAATATTTTAAAATTTAATGTCATCTTAGGCAATTAACTTTTTTTATTATTGTGGTTTTTTTTGTTTACAATAATTTTTAAGAAAACACTAGATAAAGCAAACAGTTATTAATGACTATGATTAACGTACATAAATAATAATTAAAAATCATTTCAAGCAGTATTCACCCATTATTATTTTTTTTTAACAATTTCGATATCTAACACTATCTATAGCTCCTCTCCAACCCATAAATAAGAGGATAATGCGCTTCAGCACACTCGAAGCCATATTCTGCTGCATTGGTAACAATACCTATACCAATCGAGGTAAGACTCAATCGACAATAATCACTCGTTATTAAAACATTACAATAATGTATAGAATACGATGTCTGCATTAAAAAAATAATAAATATTAGTCTTGGTTTAATCAAATACAAAGAAAAATAAATAAATAAATTCTTATTTTGGGAAATAAGAACAAAATTGTTTAGTGGATATTTGCCTATAAGATTATATGATTTTTTATATATATTTGTAGCTAATTGTTTTGGATCCAATCGATTCAAAAACAAGTTTGGACATGAATTTTTCTGGAATCGAGTCGCGGCTCGACTATGCCCAAACCATGAACAGCTCTAATCCAAAGTATTCACTCATGTATTTACAATTTGGTTTACATGTTTTAAATATGCTATGCATTAAATTTGAGCTGATATTTAACGTCAAAGCTGATAGATAGGTTCACCAAAGGACCTCATTGATACAATATTGATATGCTAAGGACTAAACTAAAGTATTTTAAAATTTAGGGGCTACTTTAGAATATCCAAAAAGACATTAGCTAAGAAAGCAAGGTTATTGGATCCTTACCAAATCATATCGTTGGGCCCATTAACATTATCCCAATTACAAATCGGTCAAAATTTGTTGTAGTCCCTATACTTATACAAAAATTGAAATTTAGCCCATATACTTAAAATTTTTAAAATTAAGTCCTACTTTTCTAGTTCAAAAATCCCAATCCAATCATTAACTCCATTAGTATTTTTCATCGGAATTTGCTGACTTGGCATGTTGATTAATACTTCCATTAATATTAAATTGATATTTTAATTTTTTCAACAAAAACAAATAATACAAAAAAATAATACAACAATAAAAATTAGCATTTTTCATTATTTACATGTTTAGATTTTCTTCAACGAAATAAAAATTAATATCAAAATTATAAATTGAAATAAATTAATAATATATATTAGGTTTTATTTTCAATAAATTAGTTTTTTAAATATATATATATTTTCAGATTACTTGTGTGAGTCATTTTCGGATTCTTTCATATTCGAGTTTGAATCGAACGAATTCATAATATTTACTTGTTATGATTAAATCAAATTTTTAAGTTTGGGTTTTTTTTGCATTTTAAATTAGTCATTTTTGTTAAAAATTTCATCAACATAATGTATGCATGGAACGCCACATATCACTGTTTGGTTATTTTTTCAATTTCACCAGTTTTAACAATAAAAATGGATGAAATTAATTTTTAACAAAAAGGACCATTTTTCTGTTTGAACTAATGGACAGGGATTGATTTGCCCATTTTTACAATAGAGGGGTAAAATGCAATCCAACTCCTAATACATTAGCCTTCATGATACTTTTACCAAAGACAATAAATTACAAGTACAATATAGGTGCAAATTACATGTAGAATCCATCTAAATATAAAACACAATAGACAAAAAATTGAACAAAATCGACACATTGCAATTACAAAAGATGAGACCCGAATCGAAGTTTTGAAGATCCAAGACCTTAGC
This sequence comes from Gossypium hirsutum, assembly GCF_007990345.1. NCBI lineage: Eukaryota > Viridiplantae > Streptophyta > Magnoliopsida > Malvales > Malvaceae > Gossypium > Gossypium hirsutum. The sequence goes on along the minus strand of NC_053447.1, from coordinate 69,511,206 downwards.
TTTTGTCAAAAGTGTCAAAATTGAAATTTCAAATAATCTGCCACAAATATGTGTGGGCCAAGATGGACTAATAACTTAACTTAGCCCTTGTCCATTTTGTCTCTTTTATTGTAGTTCCTGTTGAAATTGCTGGGCCAAGACAAAGCTAAAGGCCCTTCTACTCCCATTATTTTCTTCCCCCAAATTTTAAATTTTATTTAAAAATAATATTATAAACTTAAATACACTTATCGGTATTTATTTATAAGTCCTCAAAAATTTATTCTATTTTACTTATTGATTAGGTGATTTAATGTAGTTCATTAACGGTGTACGAGACTTATGCATCGATAGTACATCAAATATTATTTTTATATATTTTCTTCTAAATTTTCAATTTTTAACATATATGCAATTGTAAAACAAGTTGGATCGAGACAATTTCAAGCATTGAATATTAGAGTTCAAACCCAACACAATCGAGTCATTTTTTAAAACCTAAAAGTTTTCCCCAATTAAACTTAAACAACCAGCTCAACATTTAAACGGAGGTTAATAAAATATGAATTCAAATAAGTGATTTTTTTAATTATCAAATAAAAAAAAAAGAGATATTTAGTGTTGAAAGGATCAACTCTTTTGGGAGAAGTCTTTAAAGTGTCATCAGTCAGACAACCGACCCAGTTCCCCAACAATCGAATATATTGTCCCCATGTCGAGTTTTATAGTATTCACGGAGGAAGGCGCCTTCGTTGGTAATTGGGTGTGGGGCAACTCAAACCACCAATCGAGGCAACATGTTTGCAAACATTACCTTGGTTGGTGGCTTGAGTTGCAAGTCACCTAGGTACCTCCATTATTATTCACTCACTCAATACTAACACCTCTCTCGAATTTATCTCCACCAATCAATGCACCCCCTCATTGAATCGGACACAACATATGATTTTTAAAAATATTATTTTCATTGTTTTACAAGTTTTTAAAGTTGTTATCTAAAAAATAAAAAAAAATTAATTAAAACAATCTAAATTTGTTGAATTTAAGTAACAAAAATCCAAAAATTAATAAAAGCACCTACTTCAAATTCATTAAATATAATAATTAAAACATTATTATTTGAAACTACATTATTCAAGTAAACATTTTGTAAAAATCAAGCATGTTTATTTGTCAATTTAACAATAATTAAATAAAATATATATTAAAAATCATAAATTAGTCTAATAAATTGACCACTTATTTGTAAGGGAGAGCAATTTTTTATTTTAACCTAAAAAACCAAAAAACCGAGACATCCAATTTCTCGATTTAGTCGTCGGATGAGTTAAGTTGATCAGTTTTAACCTCAATTTAATTGTTTTATTCATTTGGTTAGTTGAATACAAAAAATTGAATCGACTGAAAAACCAATTAATTTTAAATTATTTAAAATATATTTATATGTTATAATATATATCATATAAATCCAATCTAATAACCCAAGGTTCGTTCGATTCAATTTGGTTAGTTTTCTCAGCAAGTTAGATGGGACGACTTTCTCATGTTAAAGTCGATTAAGTTAATTCAAAAAAAGAAAACCAACTAAACATATCGATTAAACGATTGCACTCCCTAATTGTCCAATTCTAAAAACTTTAATTAAAGTAAGATTATATCAATCTTTTAAATAAAAAATTGATGGTACAATCGACTCAATCGATTATGAATCCATAAAAAATCGAGATAATAAATAACCCAATTGTTCAATTGGTTATTTTTGGCCCGATCATCAATTTAACAATAATTAAATAAAAACATTAAAAAATCAGTCTAACTATTGATTTAACCGATTTTTAGCTCAATTCTACTCGTCCATCCCAATTTATAGACCAATTAATTCGATATTTTTCTTTCAACTAATGCTCGAACAAACCAATATGACCGAGTGATTTGATCGATTCTTGAACAAAAAAATTTAAAAAAAATCCATAAATAAAGAGGTCTAAGTGTTGAGAGGGTTTTCAAAGAGCCGACCTAACCAGACCTAAACCTAACCTAAAAGACAGCTATGGGGCATAGACCCAATGCCTTCCTTTTTTTCAACTTGGAACCCTGCAAATGTTTTCTTTTTCGCAGACAAAAATCCCAGTCTCCAGTTACAGCTGGTTCACCCTTTTACACCCCGGCCTTTTTATTACACCTTGCCTTTTGGTCTGCATCCTACTTCTTTTCCCTATAATTTCACATTTAGTCCCTCATTTTATTAACTATTCTCACTTTGGTTTTTGAATTTAGCGGATTATCTCGATTTGGCCCTTAAACGACGATATCTCCTTCTAAAAGTGTACATTATCATTTTAATTTTTCTAAAAAAATATTTACACTTTTTAACAATGTTGGTATTTTTAAATTATATATTTTTTTGGAATTAAAGTGTATTACAATTTACAAAAATCATATTTTAAAGTTTCTTTTTTGGTAAATGATAAAGGAACAATTTTTATATAATTTAAACAAACAATGCTAGCTTTATTACGAATTGTACTTGTATGAATTTTTTAATAGTAAAAAGGACTTCTTAGGTAATATCACCAAACACCAGCAATAAAGCTTGCCCTTTGTCTTGTGTATTAAATAAATGTGGGGTTGGATTTTATTCCGACATAGGGATCCCAATTCCATTAAAAAAAAAGCATATATATTACCTTGAAAAAAAGGTTTAAAATAAAAATATTGCAAGAGGGCTTCACTTTTCATAAAAAGGACCAAAAAAGCAAAAAGGCAAAGGACTGAAAAAAAATTAACATTAAAAACAAAAGTCTATTCCAAGCACCTTTTTTTTTAATATTGTCAAAAAGATAAATAAATAAAAAAGATCAGATAATTTCACTGTAAATCACCATATCAGTTGGACAAAATTATAACAGTGATTTTTTTAAGAAGAGAAACACCAAAACGTTGCCGTTTTCAAAATGATGGGAGGGTTAATTTGGTCAGTCTCCTTTTCTTTCCTCTTGTCAGCTTCAAAGTCCCAATAGAATGTAGTAAACCAGTGTTATGGGAAGGGCAATCAGCATTCCAAATATAACCCTGCAACGAAAAATTATGTATCATCGGTAAAAAATAAAAGCCTACTCGAAAAATGACCAAATCCTTTTTTTTTATGATAAGATATGGATTTGGGAGGACGTTTTGCTCATGTTTGTAATGTTATAGGGACTAGTTGGATATTTTTCCAAGTAAAGAAACCGAAATGCAATAAGGGAATGAAAAAAAAAGGTGTAATGAGAGAAATGAGAGAAGATAAAGACCATTTTGTTCATATTTGTAATGTTCAGGGACTAGTTTGCTTATTTTCTAAGCAAAGAATCTACAGGGTGTTCTATGGTATTTTTTTTTCTTTTCTTCACATAATCAAGTTTAAACATTTCTATTGACAAAACAAACAGGAGAAGGGTGTCATGACTCATTGGTAAAAACCCAGATTGCATTCCGGTCCCTCTACTTAAAAAATGATCAAAATGGTCCTTTTTGGGGAGGACTGTTTTGTTCATGTTTGATATTTGCAAATCTGTCATTTTTTGTCAATACAAATTTGGGGGACCATTTTTTAAACAAGCAAGGACCAATTTGCATATTTTTCAAGTAAATGGATCAAAATGCAATTCGAACACTATATTTACAAGAAGGGAGAAAAGAGCAAAATGATCTTACCCTGTGCTCAATATATCAGGATGAACATTGTACTCCTTTGCAAAGACGAAAGGTACGATCCCTTGTGGAAGAGCTGCCTGAGAAAATTAAAACCCGAAAAACAAATTCTTAACCTCAGAATCGGAATATACTTATTTAACGGTAGAGAATCACCGGAAAGTAGGATTTACCTGCACGATAGCAATGCGGAGAAGAACACCTCTTAACCCAACAGCGATCGAGGCAGCTGCCATAACCGCAGGACCGGTTAGGAACCGAACCGCCATGGCAAAGGTCGCGATCGTGTTCCCGCATGCAATTATCCTTGGTTGAAGTGCCATGAATAAGCCTACAAAACAATGAAACTTGAGATAAACCAGAACCCGAAATAAACAAAATCCGACAACATCGTGACTTACCAAGGCTAAACATGGCCATTCCGAGACCTGCATTGGAAAGAATCGATATCGAACCGGCTACTATAGCAGGCATTTGGATATTCCACCTACACATATGCAACAAAACAAATGAATTTGAATGCAGAGTTCAAGACAAATTTAGTGAAAAGAACAGCCGATGTAATAGTTTTACGCACTTGAACGAAACAAGAGACCAAGTGAGACCGATCAAACTCGAGTAAGTGTTGGGATTCCGGATTAGTTTTCGCCACACCATGATCAATATAAGTCTAGTCATAACACTAGCCGGAGGCATAGCGGCCGGCTTTGTTTCAATCTTCGGGTTAAGTTCAGTCGTGGAACTTGAACCAAGCTTGGAAAGAACCGGTCCTTCTCGATCGACACCACCGTTCGTTGCTGCCTTATTACCGAAAGTGAATTCGTCTCTACCATATTCATCATAATCTAAAACCCCAAAAACATGAGATTAAAGCCAAATCTAAACCCTAAACCCTAGACACAAAATTTCAGGTTTCTTGGAATAAGGTGAATTTCAATTTGGTCCCTCCAAATTTTTTAAAACTTCCACTATGCTTTTTAATTTTTTGAAAAAATTACTTAAGCTCTTCTAAATGCTTTCGAATTTCTCATTGATTTTGCAAAATTTTAATTAAAACCCCAAATTTTTTGGAAAAAAAAAACTCCTAAAACTTTTCAAAAATTCTAGTTAGGTCCCCAAGATCTGCTAAACCCCAAGTCAACAAGACAAAGAACACAATTATCCTAACAAAAAGAACAATCCAAAAAGACAAAAAAACACAATCAAAACATGTAATAGAACACCATAAATCAATGTTTTTATACCTTTATGATGATGATCATTGCCATAATCTCCACCTTTGAAAACATGTATACCACCTTCAGAAACAGGGGAAGCACTTGAACTCCAAACAAACATATGCAAATCCTTTCCACCACCGTCACCGCCACCGTTTGCCTTCTTGGGAGCAGTCACCGGAGAAAAGATTCCAGCACTTGTCGGAGCAGGATATGAACTACCATTTGATCTTATACCATTATTACCAAACACCCCAACGCCATTCTCTTCATCAAATCCTATCCCATAATTTGATTGCCTTGGACTAACATTGTTCTTCCCCCCGTTCACCATTGAATAAAAATCAGTATGGTTAAAACTAGAACCTCTTGGTGTTGGATTCCTAGATGATTGAAGTGAATAAATTTCAGCATTGGTTAAATTAGAAGGTCTTGGTGTTAACCCCATACCGGAATTCAAACCATGTGACCGGCGAGAAAAGATTTCCGATCTTGAGCTAGTTGATTTCCTCACAGTAACATGAAGTTTCCCATCATCACCGACTTCAGCATCGGTTTGTAAAGGTTCTTTACCATCTAATGACAAAACATCAGAATCAACTTTAAATGAAATTATAGAACCAGCAGTATCTGGGAATTGTTCAGCTATTAATAGCTTAGCACCACGATATTCAAACAAGAATAACATCAAAGTGTACCAAATTATACATTGTAAAACCACTATTTGAACCATTAAACTCCCTGAATAATCCCCATACATGCCTTTTAACAAAGGGATGCCCATTACTAAAGTATTGGGGAGTGTTGAGAGTGAAAATAAGGTTATGGACCATTCTAAGGAACCCCTTGAGCTAGTTCTTGACCATATGGCTAAAAGTACTAGGACGATGAGCTTTTGAAGGGTATCAGCGGCTATGAACTTCAAGTTCATGGTGTATGGATTGTTAGTTGATATGAAATGGAATGAAAGTAAAGGGACGGCAAATAAAGCGACGAAACGGTTGATGCCGGAACATTGATCGGGGGTGAAGATTTTCCACCATTTGACTGAACCGTAAGCTAAAATCATGGCTACGTAGAGAGGTACAACGGCGGTGAGGACATGGTAAAGGTCTGTTGCACTGATCATTGTGGGATTTTTGAAAAAAAAATGAAAACCCAAGGTGAAAAACAGGTTGTTTTGGTTATTTTGAGGGGTTGAAGTGGTTAAAGAAGGGGAGAAAAAAGGTTCCTTTCAGCCCATTGTGGTGCTGGGGTTGATGGGTTATAAGGGAAGAAGAAGGGGAAATGCATAAGAATGGTTTTCCGGTGAGTCGGAAAATGGTTTTCAGGCGATAATGGGTATGGGATGGGAGAGAAAAAGGAGGGAAGGGGGAAGGAGTTAATATTTAAGGGAGTAGATGGCAGACAAAGGCAATGAAAGCAAGGAGGTGTTTTTTAAAGAAGCATTTAGGTAGAGAAAAAAGGAAAAGACTTTCTTATATTAAAAAAATTATAAATTATATTGGTAATCACCTGATTATCGATTATAATGTAGATTTGGATGGACAATACGGTAGTTTACTTTTTATTTTACGTTATAGTATCATTATAGTATTTAATTTCACCGTCACTATTATTTTTATATTAACCAAACGCACCATACATTCAAATCCACCTCTAGTATTCTTTTGATCACTCGATTGTGAAAAGTTACAACATTGTAACTCAATTATTAATATCTTTTTGATTACTCAAGTACGAAAAATTATAAAATAGTGACCCAATTATTCAAAATTTCCTTTATGGTCACACAACTTAATGACTAAAAAAGATAAAATTGAATAATTGAATGACCATTTTGTAACTTTTCATGGTTGAGTAACAAAAAAATACTAATAGTTGAGTAACTATTTTGTAATTTTTTGTAATTAAATGACAAAAAATATTAATAATTAGGTGACTATTAATATAATTTGCCCAAAAATAATGGTGTAAAGAAATTGAATTAATTATTATAAAGCTGAGGTGGAACGAGTTTGAGTATTTTATTTTTTTTAAATTTAATTTAGTTTTTATTTAAAATATTTTCAATTAGTATGAATTTTATTTACATAATTAATTTGAAATTTTAATACACTTAATATTTTTCATTTATGTTGATTTATAATTTATAATTGGATTAGTAATGGTAAAATTGCACTGTGACCTCTAAAAATTATAAAAAATTAATTTAATCTTTTAAAAATTATAATTTATAATTTATAATTGAATTAATAATGTTAAAATTGCACTCTGACCTCCAAAAATGATAAAATTTTGATTCAATCTTTTAAAAACAATAAAGATATAGGCTATTAAAATGGTAAAATTATATTTTTAGAATCATAAACATATACAATTTAAATCCGGTCCCTTAATTTTTTTTGACTTCACCCCTACACGTATATACGTGTGGAAATCATATATTTAGAATCCAATTATGCATTTAACAATTAGTAAGTAATGAAACGTAAAGTTTGAAACTAATAATAATAACACATATACCTTATGTACAAAATTAAAATAAAAAACTAATTTAAATAAATACATTATATTATAAATATTAAATGCACCTAGTTAATTTTAGTCGAAAATTTTTATTATTAGAAAATAGAGAAATAAAAATATATATTCTTAAGAAATTAAGTAAAATTTTAATTAAAAATATTTTATGTGTAAAAAAGAAAAAGAAAAAGTGGCATGTGCAAGACAGTTTACGACACACATGGCACCAACTATTTGATATGATTCCCGTAATTGGAACTAATTTAAACCGCTTTTAAATTTAAGGACTAGAATAAGCTTTGTTCCAAAATTTAGGGACTTTTCGTGTAATTAACTTTTAGAGGAATATGTTAGTGGGAACAAACTAGACCGGTAGTTTTAAGTGTATACTGGAAGAGACATTAGATCAAAGAAAATGACATTTAAAATCGTCTGTATCCATAATCCATCCCGACCTTTAAGAAGATAAGCCCATTTCAACACGTTCGAACTCACGTCCTCATGTACTAGCAACAATACTAATGCTAACCAAGTTAAGACTCAACCAACTTTTCCATTAGCATTTTAACGGATCTTAACATTGGGTGACTAAAATAGAATAAATTAAAAGTTACCAAAAGAGAACATGCTCAATACTTTAGTGACCATTTCTGTACTTCACCCTTTTTTCAATGGTGTGTTAAGTGAGGTGAGGATTGGGTTATTTATGGCATTTTATTTTGGTTTTGATTTTGAATATTGAAGATTAAGGGTGAGTTTGAATAGACGATTGGGTGCGGTGCAGTACGTTTAGCTTATTTTTTTTCTCACGCTACAGAATTTAATCTCACCGCCACCGCTGTTTTTACACTAGTTGCAGATAAACGCATCGCTTATTCAAACTCACCTTAATTTTGAGATTAATTTAGGTACCAAAATGAATGAAATGATAAAGTTGAAGGTCAAAATTATATTAAAATTTTAAAACCTCCATCAGCTATTCTCCCTTAATAAATTTATTCGGCGCTCGAAAAAGAAAGTAGTGATGGTGGTGGAGTGGTGTGGTGTGGTGTGGTTTAATTCATTCACTTATTAATGAAGAAATAAATAAAGGCACTGTCCTTTGTTTTGGCTTCAAATATGGTTTTGGTGTTAAAAGGGAAAGTTGAAACCTTGACGAAATCTCAAGGAGCCACTCACTGTTTTGTGAAATTTATTTGGTTGAAATTGCAGTCTAATCGAAATTCTGAGAATCGAGGCGGCGCCGCTGTCAGAAACACCGCTTCCGGCTGTAAACCCTAAAGATTTGTTAGCTAATAGTAGTAATTATTGCTTATGTCACGCTCATTTTCCTCATTATTACCAATTTGTCCTCTGGGGTCGGGGGCTGGAATTTAAAATTTTAATTTCAACTATATTATCATTTGGATAAATTGTACTTATGATCATTATACTATTAGTAAATTTATATTTTAGTCACTTTTAGTTTCAAAGTTTTATAAAATATCACCGAATTATTTGAAAGATTTTATTTAAGAGGTTAAAATATATCATAGGTTCATGTTAGACCTGTCGGCCCGACGGCCCGTCTGAAATATGAGAATGTTCGGGTAAAAATATAGGCCCGAAATATGGGCTTGGGCAAAAAAATGAGGCCCGTTTAAAAAATGGGCCGGGCCTCGGGCACCACTTTTTTGGCCCAGGCCCGGCCCGAATATAATAAATATATTTTTAGTTTTTAGTTTTAAAATATTTTTATTTTTGTTTTTTTATTTTTAAAATAATTTTTTAATGTTTATTAAAAATGGGCCGGGTTGGGCCGGGCTGGGCCGGGCTCGAGCTTATGATATTTTCCCGAGCCGGGCCTAGGCAATATTTTAGGCCCATATTTCGGGGCGGGCCAAAAAAATTTTCTAGGCCCGGCCCGGCCCATGGACAAGTCTAGTTCATGTACTCTCCATAATATTAAAATTTAGACTTTACGCTTTTATTTTCTAAAATTTAGTACTTCTATTTTTTAGATTTCGAAATTCAGGCCTATTTATTAATACTATTATTTTTTTATTAATTTGGTTGACATGACATTTTGAAATAAAAAATATATATTTACTTGGTAGCAACGTAATTAAAAATGGTGTTATGATGAACTTAATTTATTTTGTAGGTATAGTTATCAAATATTAATATATATATTTTAATATATTTTTAAAAAATAATATGGCAAGTCTAAAATGAGATTGATTAGCCATTTACAAATATAAGCGGACTTAAGCAAAATTTTAGTTGCATATTTCGAGTCGAGTTTAAGCAAGCATAAAGTGTGTTAATATAGTACCTAGGCCCAGTTTGGACTCGACCCATGAACACCTCTAATCCTAAATGGCAATTCAAAGCTAGTGAAATGATAAAATCTTTGGCGAGTAGGGTTAATGTAGAGGACGTAGGCAATTAAGGCTCAACTTTTATAAATCGATTGTATTTGTTTTTCACATTGGTCTGTGATTGGATTTGAAATCGAGCCAAATCAAACCTAAACTAAATGTAATACTCTTTTGATATTGTTCTGTTTTATCCATAACCCGAAATAGGTATAAACCCGACCCAAAGATAGTGGTTCAACATACACAAATACTAGATTATGTTACACCTAATTTTTTTACCTCGATCCTTGTTAAATAATAGTTTTAACTATATAAAAGCATAAAAAAATATAAAACACCGTTATAACATCATTAAGCACATTATACAAGATTGGTTATTTTTTTATTAGTTCCTAACTGAATTATAGATTAGTTTAATATATCATTTGGTACATGAGTTTGACATTTTTTCTAATGTGGTTCATGTGTTATTTTTAGTCCAAATTGGTAGCATACATTTCACAAAAATTATAGATTTTTGTACCCAAAAGTAATTGTGTTAACTTTTCAGTGTTTCATTCGGGTTCTAAGGTTGATTTATGAAAATTAAATGTTAATATTATTAGATTTAAAATTTTCACAATTTTTAACAGAATAAAATTAGTGATAATTGTGAATTTGTTTAATTTTTAATTTGATTTTCGAATACAATTCGATGGATGTGATTTAGCTCGGGTTTTAGGGTTGGTTTAATGGAAGTTAATTGCTAATATTATTGACCAATTATGAATTTTCATCAAGTCAACGGTAAAAACCGAATTAAACACTAAAGCGTTAATACTATTACCTTTGGGTACCAAACTATATAAGTATTGTCAAATACAAGTACCAAATTGAATAAAAAAACATATATACCATATTAGAAAAAAAATCAAATTATATATTAAGCTAATGGATTGGGCCAATTTTGGGCTTAGATTTCAACATTCGGTCGGGTTCGACCCGACCCGACCTGGGACTGAAGACAATTAGATAAGAATTTAGACTTCTATTTCGTCCCTGTCAGCCTTCTCTCTCTGTCATCAACAGGTATTTTTTTGTTTAATTCTTTTAAAAATCCAAAGTGTTTGTTGAAGCATCCATTGTTGAAGACTCTCGAAGTGCTTGTACAGAAATTGTTCGTATAATTATTTTTTTTTCTCAATTGTAAGTGGTTTTTAAAAAATTCTTTATGGTGTTCAGCTGTTACTTTTGAACTGCGATTTTTTTAATTATTCAAACTAGAGTAAATTCATAGTGTTTTTTGTTGATTAAGTTATGCGAATGGATCAGATTGTTATTGTATTTAGTTATTGAGGTAAGTTTGTGCTACTATTAATTTCAGTGAATTTTGGAATTTATTTTCTTATATACAATCTCAATAAGATTCCTGAAGGGTTGATTAGGTTTAATTATACGTTTGATATAAGAAACTTAGCATCTAGTAGCTTACAAAATTTAATAACTATTTAGTTTCGTTAGCTGTTTTAAAATTTAGCTTTGTTTGAATTAGTTTAGTGGTTAAAATTTTGGTAGTAATAGATAATAATCTTTTGTGTATCAATTGGGAATTTGAAACCTATAAAACACTGAGTTTTGATTTAATTGTAAACTTTTGTTTGGTGACAATTGAGTTGTGACTGATTTGATTCTCTGTAAAAATGTATCAGGTTGGTATTTAGATGGTTCAAAATAGTCTTTTAGTTTCCAGCCTTTTGCTCATCTATGGGATTTAACCCAGCAAACTGTGCCTTATGTTAGCTTTACATGTTTTGAACTGCTTTGTTTTCTTTTTTAGGCTATGGGTTTTGGAGGATGTTTGGGTTGCGATTCAAATATTTACTTGTCATTCAATTAGTTTATTACTTTTGTATTTTCTAATAGATTCTAATCAAAACAACCGTTTTGAGATACAAATGAGAAAAAAAATATAGTCTCTTTATATTACTACTATGCACTAAAATTCAACTAGTATAATAATTGCTTTCATTGTCTCTCTGCAACTAATTCAGGTGGGTGGATATTTGCTTGGAAAATAATAATTGAAATGATAGCGGCAAGGCGACTTGATAAGATATCACGGCTGATGGGAAGCAGAGCCACCCCTTCTTCTTTTCTCAAAGCTTTTAAGTAGGTGCTTACATTAGTTTTCGGTTTCCATTCTTATAGTCTGTAAAAAAGTAGTATTATTGTTCTCTTTTGATTGCAGTAAGGAGTCATTGCTTTGGACTGAATCTTTGAACCCTAAAGTTAGGTTACTTGGTAACGACGATGGTGATGCTGTCTGTTTTTCAACATATCATTACAGCTCCAACTGCAATCATAGTCCCACAAATAAGGTCAATTGAAACTTCTACCTTTTTTGTGTGTATTTTGGTATGATTTTTTTTATTTGTTTTCGTTTGGTTTTTTTTTCTTTTTCAATTTTGTCTATTCTTGCTACTTATTCTACATGGTCTGTAAACTACACCCTAGGTCTTAAGAAACCTTCCAGCACATGTGAAGATAGTGGAGGTTGGGCCAAGGGATGGATTGCAAAATGAAAAGGAAATTGTACCTACCTCCACAAAGGTCCAGCTAATAAAAATGTTAGTTTCTTCAGGGTTGACTGTTGTCGAGGCCACAAGTTTTGTCTCACCAAAATGGGTTCCACAGGTTAGTCTGCCTTTGTGTGATTCATGCCAGGCAATCAACATTTGTGCAAGTAATGGTTTAATTTGGTTGTAGAGTTCTGTGTATCCTCTTGATTCATGATTCTGCATTTTGCACCTTTTGTTTTTCCAATCTCTAATGTTTGTGGTAGTCTATAGCTCATGCTTTGTTAATCATAAGTGGTTTGCTTTTATTTTTTATCCTTAAACCTCTATGGTATGATACTCATCATTTTTTTTTGTCATTTTTAAAATGTATGTATTTTATTCAGTGGACTTTAGGATAAATTATTGTCATGCTCATCTTTCAATGGTGTCTGCTGCAAAAAGGAAAAAGAAAAAAAAACTGCTATCCTAAGCTAATTCATAATTGAATTACAGCTGGCAGATGCAAAGGATGTAATGGATGCAATCCGGAATATTCAAGGAGCCCGATTTCCAGTGTTAACTCCCAACCTTAAAGTAAGCTATCTCTAATGGAGAAAAACATTTCTGTTGAGAAATTGTGCGAATTTGTTGATAAGATAAAATGTTTTCCTTAGGGTTTTGAAGCTGCTGTTTCAGCTGGAGCCAATGAAGTGGCCATCTTTGCCTCAGCTTCTGAGTCTTTTTCCAAGTCAAACATAAATTGCAGCATCGAAGATAGTCTTGCTCGTTTTAGAGATGTTGTTTCTGCTGCTAGAGAGATCTCACTTCCAGTTCGAGGGTATGTTCTCTGAATAATGAAGGATTGACTAAACTTACTTTTTTCTTTCTCTCTTTTGGGGGGGTTGGGTATTGGGGGAAGTAAGGTATAAACTAGCTTCATTTTCACTGCTGAACTATAATAATTTGGTTTTCATGTCTGAAGTGCTCTAGAAATTCCCTAGTTTCTATATGCATTATACTTATATTTATTTATGGATAAAGAAAAAAATTTGAAAATCAACTTGAAAGCCGAAGAGATTTGAATGAAATGCCTGTTTCTTTGAAGTCCTTATGAAGAGATTTTGTACTTTGTATATTTTGTAATCTAAAAGTTATTTTTTAGTATACCAATTCAATCTCATTTCTTACACTCTTGGTACCTTTATTGTTTTCATCTCCATGGACTCTTTTTTGTGTTTACTTTTTGGGGGTTGAAATGCCTAATGATTGTTATAAAGAATGGAGATTTGAATGGTGTTCCTTGTTGAAGTTTGATTACTTATTGAGCTCCAAAGGGCACCACATGCGATAAACAGTTCTATATCGAATATGAAGGCATAAATACAATCTTTGCCTGCATGAACAAAAAAAACCCGAAAGCTGAAACATTATGTCGGAAGATTTTTCTTCTTCCCTAAAGATAAGAAATGAGGTTAGTTCCTTTCTTTTTTCCTCATAGGCCAGAAAGGTGGTGAGGGAGGTAAAACATAAGAGGTTTAAGAGTTGAGATAAAATGAATTCCCTCATTTGTTAAATTGTAAGATGACTTCCAACTTAAAAGCGATAAGCAAAAGGCAGAGAGGTACTTGTTATGTTTGTGTGTTGTTTACCCCCAATTTAACAGACTTGAGTTCTTTTATCTCCACTCTAATGCTCCTCTCACATGTAGGGAAAATGACCCTATTATCTTATGATACATGAAAGTTTTAACTTTATGTGGTAGCATGGGTCTTGACGCATCATCCAAATTTGAACTATTGTCTTCAGTTTTTTCTTTCATAGGAGGAAAGACTTCTTGCTTCTTTCATGTGGTATTGGCTATTTGATTAGGCTTCTTTTCATGTAGCCCCAACTTTAGTAAAAATTTGAATATTTTTCTGTATGGTATTTCTTTGGACTTTGCAAAGAATTAAGATTCTGCAGAATTGGCAGCAGTCTGAATGACACCTTTTTTACCCTAAACAAAGAAAATGTTAGAATTTGTTGGGTAAATGTAGACATTTTAATTGGGACAGTACTATGATGGCTTTTGATTAGTACTTTTAATTGTGATGTTGAGGAATACTTGAAGTATCACATGCAAGTTGCAAAATAACTTGAATGTTGGTGGAAGAGACCTTGATTTCTGGCCTTACTAATTTTTTAGCTTGGCATTAGTTTTGGTCACTCAAAAGTCCGAACTGATGAATTGTAATAAAATTGCAAACAAATGTTTCCTTCAAATATACATTTTAGCAAGAGGACCAGTCTATCAAGCGCACATAAAAATTGTAAAGTGTACATTTTTGCTTATATTGTGCCCCAGAGTCATTTCTCCCTTTTGAATTTGCCTTTAGAATTTTTTTAATCATCTTAAAGCATTATATCCTGAATAAGTTCTTAATAATATCTACCATAGCACTGTTACCATGCAAGATCCAGTCATTGTTAGTATCCTCCCTAATGATGACACTATTTAAAGTTTTCTATTACATTTGATGGCTTATATATCAAACAAGCACGAGGATAAGTAAAATGTGGAGGGATGAATTTTGTGCATATTTGTTGTTTTGTTGGTTTTGCATTGACTTAATTGAGTATTGATGAGATGAACATAACCAGTTAACACGCTATTCTAGTTCATGCTGAAATGAATCTGTTCTGAAATGAGTGAGGACTTTAAGTTACTTGTAACTGAAAAATCCAACTTTGAGGACACCCAGTTCAGTCTAACTGCTAAGAAACATCTACAAAGTCTATAAGTTGAACTTAATATTGTATAGATGTCAAGTTGCAGAACTTCAGTCATATGTACGAGTATTTATATGTCAAGTAATGTTTGACAAAAATTATTAGATGGTGTGGATATTGTTGTGTTGGATTAAGTGTAAGTGATGACTTTGTAATTTATTGAATCCCTAGAATGAAAAGGGCAAATCCTAAATCAGATTTATTTTAATGAAAATGAGCCTTGGATCCTCCTTTTCATTTGTTCTTCAGGCAATAATCTTATGAATGTTGTTTTCTTGTTTGTTGTTTTAAAATTTGCTCTAAGTAGTTCTAGAGTCATCGTTGATTCAAGATTTATGGTTGCTTACTGTGTTATATCTCTGGTGATTGCTTTTTAAAGAATTATTTTAAGGGTAATTATTTGAAACACATGGTTACAAATGTGGCAAGTGCTCATTTGTTTATGTATTATTATTTTTTTACTATTCCCTAGATGAAACATGTCACACCCTAAACTTGCTTGTGGAATCCAAAAAACTTCACAGGCTGTGTATAAGATAATTTTTCTTATTTTAATTAGAATTTCTTGCAAAGAATTGTCAGTGGTTTGAAACTTTTTTTATTAGCAAAAAGCTTTAATTCCTTCCCCCTTCCCTGTGTTGATTCACCCTCTTAACACTTTCTGGTCTTCTCAGATATGTATCATGTGTCGTTGGCTGCCCAGTGGAAGGAATAGTGCCTCCATCAAAAGTAGCATATGTGGCTAAACAGCTCTTTGATATGGGTTGCTCAGAAATTTCCCTTGGTGATACAATTGGTGTTGGTACACCTGGTAATTTTCAAGTTACCTTCTGTTAGTAAGTCTTCACCGTTATTACGTACACCATTAGGCAGCCCTTACATTCCCCATTTATTGACGGAGATTAGTTGGAGGAGACACATATCTAGATGAATGTATCTGTTCTGATAATAAGACAAGTGTGGATAGTAATGAATGTAGAGATGTTTTGGTTTCCCTTTTCATTGGACGTGGTGTGCAAGACTGCTATACTGCTGTTCTCACTTGGAAAACCTTTTGAAGCTTTTCTTCCGTGCCAAATGGATCTTTAACTTGATCTTATCTTATCCTCCTTAAAACCCTTTAATCTGTATGGAGGATTCCCATTTTTCATCAGTTGAACAGTGGGCACCATTTTTTATATGCATAGGGTGATCCATCCTTAGCTTGATTTCTACTAAGCTTGTATTTTGTTAAGCCGTATTAGAAATCATAAACTTTCAACTTAATTTTGGTCTATGTGCTATTATTTCGTAGTTGTTCAGTTTTGACTTCGATTTCAGCTTCTCCTCTTTGTTTCATCTTGGTGCAGGTACTGTCATTCCAATGCTCGAAAATGTTATGAATGTTGTCCCAATCGATAATCTTGCTGTCCACTTTCATGACACTTATGCGCAAGCTCTGTCTAATATCTTAACATCACTCCAAGTAAGCAGTCCTCATTTTCCTTCTGTTCACAGTAAGCTGCATTTCCTTCTTTAGACTTGTCAATTGGATGGGTCGAATTGGTTCTCGATCAGGTCAATTTGGATTTTAATTTTTTTTTCAAGATGGTTTTCGAGGTCTAGTCATCTCATGTTCAAATCGTTTCAGATTTGAGGTTTGGGTTTATCGAGTCTGGCCATTATGGGCTCAGATCATTTATTGCTTTGTCATTTAGGTTAAAGTCATTTTGGTTTTGAGCTTGGGCTATTTTAGGTTTGGGTCAATTCAGGTTCAGACAGTTGAGTTTTTATTGTTAAATCGGGTTGGATTGGGATTAGGTTAGGGTCAGAACTGACAGGTCTACCTTATTTGCATGTTGAGTTTCTGCACCACTTTGGTTAGCAAGTTGTTTTCACTAATGCGGCAAACACTGGGAAAATTTTGACTATATATATTCGAAAACCTTTACCCTCAAACATTATCGCTATACGTAGATCTCGATTTATACTTCTTCTCTATTCGGACATATTTCAGCCAATATTCTATGATCTACGGCTAAAATTTTTCGAAAGTCCCATGTTTTTCCTAGTTATACCAGTCCAACATCATTGCTTGATAAAACATTATAAAGCTATCCATCTTGTAACCCAAATTGTAAAATCTGCAGATATTCTAGTAATGTTTTCTCTTAACAGATGGGGATCAGTACCGTGGATTCATCAGTTTCCGGTCTCGGAGGTTGTCCATATGCTAAGGGTGCTTCAGGAAATGTTGCCACCGAGGATGTGGTTTACATGCTCAATGGGCTTGGGATAGAGACAAATGTCGATCTCGAAAAACTCTTGGTGGCCGGAGATTTTATATGCAAGCATTTGAGGCGGCCACCTAGTTCGAAGACAGCAGTTGCGTTGAGCAGTAAGAAGGCTAACTCCAAGCTTTAAGGTACAAACCATAAAATACTTGTCATGCTGTAAAAGGCCAAGATATGCATCTAATCCTTATACTTCAGTAAAATTCGAAATTTAATCCTTGTACTTAAAATATTAAAAATTAACATTAACTAATATTGACGGAAAATTCTATTGATGTTAATAACTGAACTATGATGTTTTAAATCGAATTTAAATATAGGGACTAAATCTTGAATATTGTTAAACTACAGGGATTGATGGCCATATAAATGTAATAGGCAAAAGAATCTTGAGGAGACCTCTTTTTTGTTTGTTTGAAGTTGTCATGAATATTTAATATGATAGAAAAATAAGTATTTTTTTTAAATATTAATTGATTAATGATATTTTTACAATTTAAAAAAAGAAAAGAGGGTGATAAATATGTAGAACAAAAAGTCAACACGTAGCTGTAGTATTTTATTTTTTAGACTGTTTAATTAAGATATAAAACGTTTTTCATGTGATACTACAAAATTGCCATTACTTACAAACGTTGATCATGTTGTATGCAGTTTTTTACGTTATCATATTTACTTGTCCTTTGAAAATATTTGTGATTGTGATTTATAGGTAGACTGCAAATTAGAAAATGAAACTAAACACAATATAATATACGAACTTTGATTTTATATAGTTGTATGTGTAAGTTTTTTATTTGATTTAAGTTTCATGAATCACTAATAATACGGTTGTTGATGTAAATATTATTTTATATTTATTTATTGCATAAATAAATAATTATATTTATGTACGGTTGAATTACCAAAAAGAAAATGCTTCTTTCTTTTTTTTGGAAAAGTAATTTGATTTTTGAGTAGATTATATTGTTTGAGTAATGCCTGCGAGTTTTAAATGATGAATATATTTTGGATCTAAGTTGATCTGACGGTCAGTGTTTTAGATCAGAGAAAAAAAGTGTTTGAATTTTGATTCGAAAATTCATGATGTCAAAGTTACTTCAAGAAAAAAAAAGTTTGAATTATAAAAGAAAAGGGAAAAGAGAGCTTCCAATTAGTGCAGTCAATGCAAATAGAGTAAGTCATACAATATTATTTTTTAAATTTTTACTTAAATAAATACTTTTAAATAATTTAATCGATAAATTATATTTTTGTAATTAAGTTATTAAGATAAAAGTTTATTTATAATTCAGTGATTAATGATGTAGTTTCCTTGTGTGAGTTTAAGCATTAATTTAGCCTAAAATAAAGTTGATAATTAAAAAAGGAATTCAAGGGTTCAATTTCATTAATTACAACAAACAAAAAGAATAGAAGAAAAATCTATATCTATATTAGCTTTAAAAAGTTTTGATTGAGTTAGACTCAGTGGGTATTAATTATAAATTAAAAATTAATAGATAATGCTTATTGAGTTTTAGCTCGATTGGTATTGGTACTGTCGTCAGCGCAGAAAAATATGGGCTCGAGTATACTGAAGCGCATTATTCTCCTATTTAAAGTTTAAGAAAGAGTTATGGTAGATTTAAACTTAGATATATTTTAACAAAAAGAATTTATTTCGAAAAAATGATAAGTTTTTTTAAGCACAAAAGGAAATCTTATATCTGCTATATTATTTTAATTTTCAAAAAATCTATAATATATATGCCTTTTTTATTGGCAATGTGATATTGTCAGTATTTATAAAAGTCGAGACTTTAAGATCATAAGTGTTTAGGTTTGAGTATCATCACACGTAACATTATATGAAAATTTTCATTATTTTAAGTCTCATAATATACCAACCCTATCAATAATTTTTTTGGCCTAAATTTAAATATATTTTAAATTTTCAACCCACTATAAATTTATAATTTGAATATTAATAATTCTACTTGTAAATTTCTTTTTGAAAAATATGTTCAACTCAAATTAAAAAGTCAAAAGTTTGACCTTTTTAAAAAAATTTTAAAACAAAAGTGAATTTATTATTTTAAACATATTTTTTAATACTTCAATCCCCATTTTTAATTTATAAACAAAGTAGAACCAAAGTAGAAATATATATTTCAATAATCATAGATATAATCTCAAATTATTACAATACAATCAGAACTGAACCGTAATGGAGGCCAAGGCCTCCAAAACTCTTGAAAATTTTCATTTTTTCTTTGAAATTTTTAATATGACTCCTAAATTTTTAAATATTTCCTTGTGACACTTAAATTTTCTTGAAAAATTTAGTTATTCTCTTCTATTTTTTTTCAAAACTCTCATTAATCTCACAATATATTAAAAATTTGTAATTAAACCCCAAAATTTTTTTTGAAAGCAATCTCGTAAGTTTTTAAATTTTTTGAAAATTTTGGTTACCTCCTCTAAAACTTAGTCTTAAGATCTAGGAAAAGTAATCTACATTAATCTAGATTATAATCAAGCTATTACAACATAAACAGACTACGAATCGAAATAATCTAGATTATAATTAATTAATCGGGTTAAAACTCATACATGTCAACAATCATTGATGAGACTCGAAGACCCAAACCTGATTATTTAGAACCCAGAGTCTAAATTACATAAAAAAATTTTAACATTAATTTTATTATAAATTCTTATCATATTTGCTTTTTTTTTGATACAATACATAGAATTACTCATAACCCATTACCAACCCTTAAATAGGAGGATAATACGTTTCAATACACTTGAACTCATATCTTTCTACACTGTAACAATATCGACGTTAATGGAACTAATACTCAATCGGTCTAAATTAAATAATGTTTACAAATTTTCAACGTTGAATGAAAATGTCAAAAAAGTCATTCCCCTTGAAGTTAACAAAAAAGCTGAGAAAGCCTTATCCTGAGTGGTCAAAATGTCAAAAACGTTTCTTTTAATCAGTGCTTCCCATTAGGTACGGGAATTTATAAATAAATAAATAAATAAAAGTTGTTGTGAATTGACTAAATTCTAATTGGGAGAGTAAATCTAACATCACACTGCTGTCACTTTATGAGCATGTGCCTTTTTTATTATTTTATTTTTGGATAAAATTAGCTTTTGGTCCTTAAACTTGACAATTTTTCTGTTTTTGTCCTTGAGTTTTTGTGGTCCCACATTTGTCTAGGAATTTGGAAACTTTTTCTCAATTTAGTCTCTAACCTTGAATTAGGTTAAGGTGTGATGACGTGGTACTTGGATATTATACTATGTCATCACCTGATTTTTTTTTTAATTATAGTTTTTTTTGTGTGTCTTTTAGATAATATATATATAAAACTTTAGGTATAATGCAGGGGCGAAGTTAGAAATTTTTTTAGGAGAGATCAAAGTGTAATTTTACTTTTATTAATTTAAATTTTGTAAAATTGTAATTGGACTAAATGGATAATTTTCCATTTTAAGGGGGCGGGGGCCTTACCAACCCTCTAGATACGCCATTGGTATAATGTGACATAGACTCAAAGTGTTATATCATCACATTTTAACAAAATCTAAATTCACGGATCAATGTGGGAAAATCTGCCTAGTTTAGGTACTGAATGTTACTTTATCTTTATTTGTTATTCGATTTGATTTTATAACACTCTATTTTACAAAAATTAAAAAATTTGTATTGTCATTTTAATTTATCAGAATTTAGTCATCTTACTATACAAAAACTATAAAGTTAGTCCGAGTGGGTAACTTTTTGAAAATTTGACCACTAAATCACGAGTTTGAAAATGATTACTTCAACAATTTATATACAAGAAATTAATAAATATCAGCGATCAAGCATTTTACGTGCAAATGAATTAATAAAAACCAACTGTCCACTTTCATGTATTTACCAATAATGGACTAAATTTTTCGTTCCATAGAGTACGATGGCCAAATTTTAATAAATTAGAGAAATTAACTTATCAATTTACATAACATAGAGAGATGAAATGCTCGATCAAACCTAGAAGTGTGATCGAGTTGAGTTAAACTCAAATAAAAGCAAATTTGAGCAATCAACCATCAAGTTCTAATCTTGAGCTCGGTTCAAAACTTTATCAAGCTTGATTAAGTTTATTTTCCAATTCTCCTTTTTTTATAATAATGGTAAAAATATCATAATATAATAATATATTAAAATAAAAAACTTAATTAAGCTCGCAAACCGTTTGAATCGAGTTTACACTACTTAAATTTAACTCGACAAACAACTTAAGCTTACTAAAACTCAAATATAACTCGATAATTACCGAATCGAAATCAAAAACTTTTCAAATAAACCTCCAATAATTTACTTACAATATTTTCCTTCATGTGTTTTGCAAAGCAACACGTGTATGGCCACGAGTAGCCCAACACCAATTGGGTGTCACCACCTGTTTCGTCGCAGCCGTGTGAGTGTTACATTCTACTGTAAAAAGGAGGAATGATTTTGTTTGAGTCATTGACTCGCCAATCCCAACTACAAAAGGAAATACAAAGGGTACCTAACTCACTCAACATCGAGTCATAACTCATCTTCTCTCCCTAAAGTTTTATCACTTCTCATTATTAATTTAATCTTTTAGATTCTACTAATAACACGACATTTTAAGCTGTATTTAAAAATTCGGATTACAGATTCAAATATTTTCGACATAATATTTTACGAACTGTATTATTATAGGTCGGAACTTTTAAATTATTATTTGGTGCGGGCTCGAAACGAATTATAGATAGATATTTTGAAGGTAAAAGTTTCACGAGGTTTTTGTGTTGGGGATTAAATTGTATTTTGCTCCTTTGTATTAAAAAATTAACAAATTAGTCCTTGAATGTTATATTAAAGAGCAAATTGATTCTTTTGTTAAAAATTCCATCAATTTCTACTATTGAAAATGGTCATTGTACATAAGCATAAGTTACACATTGCGTGTTTGGTTATTCCGTAAACCACGCCAATTTTTAACAGTAAAAAATCGAAATGGATGAATTTTTTAACGGAATGACTAGTTTGCTCTTTAATTTAACTTATAGAGATTAAATTTTTTTATCTGAATCTTAGTACAAGTACCTCTATAGTACATTTACCATACTTCGGATATCCATTATTCGAATTCGCATTGCTTATTTGAATGGATGAGAATTTAGATCCGATTTTATATTTAGTTAATGAAATTATTAAAAAAATTGAAAAAAAAACTATATTAATATTTATATAATTTTTAAGTACAAGTATCTACAGATCGAACCATAATTCATTTTTTTTTTAAATTAGACTTTGCCAAACCAACTCGAGATTAAAAAATCTTTGCTCAATTTTTAAATAGGGATGGCATTGCAAAAATGAGAATTTTTTTCTTTGGATTTTAATATTTTTATTAATTATTCATAGTAGATATTCAAATTATTATCCATTTTATTTTTATTATTTTTGAATTTTAACAAATTTAAATATACTGTAAATAATTTAATTAATTTAAATTCAAATAAAATATTCAGATTTTAAAGTAAATTTTCACATCCCAAAATTTAAAAGTAAATATATTGATTCCTATTGAAAAATTACCCACGGTAATTTTTTTATTTACTTTTGAAAATTTACACATTATCAATTTCTTCTTTTTTTCTTTTAACCTTACAACCAAAATAGGAATAAATGTCATCCAACCATTTTAAACAAGAGGTTGTTGTAATTATGACATTTGGATATTTTCATAACGATATAAAATTCTCTACGATATTACACCTACACGTGGAATATAGTGGAGGAAACATAGTTAAAATATGGTGTTAGTCCTTATACTTTGATAAGATTTGATAATTAGTCCTTCTACTTTAAAAGTTCAAAATTAAGTTGTCCTACTTTTAAAAATAAAAAATTATAGTTCGATCATTAATATTATTAGTATTTTTCTGTCAAGATTTTGTCAACTTGGCATATTATTTAAATTACTTTCGTATGGCATGGTATATGATTGATGTAAAATAAACGTGTTAAATTGTAAAATTTTAACCGGAACTACCAACAACAATAATGATTAGATTAATATTTTTATGTTAAAATGTGTAAATCATGCAAGCAAAAAATAAAACATAAAAGGTTTTGACTTTCGCTCTAGTTTTCTAAAATAGTGTTAAAGAAGGGTTTGAACTTTTTTTTGTTCAAAATAGTCCCAAAATTTGGTAATTGTTCCCATATTGAGGTTCGAATTTTAGAGTTTTCAAGTAAATATCAAGGGCAAACTTGAACTAAAAAAATTTTAGGCCCCAATGTGGAGAGAATTGTTAAGTCCAAGGACTAACTTTGACTAAAAAAAGTTTAGAGACTAACTTTGGCAAAAAATAATAATTTTAAAGCCCTAATGTAGAAGCAATTACCAAGTTCAGGCTCCAAAAAATAATTTAACCATTTTTCTATTTTAAAATCATCACACAATCTAAATTAACGAAAGCCTTTAACGGTGTTATGAATTGGATTTCAATTATCAAATCAGAAGAGTAAAGGGACTAAAATCTAAATATGCAAATAGTACAAGGACGAAGAGCATAATTATACCATATTAGTTATAATGTTTAAGTGGGTACAATTATATATAGGGATAAATCTTAAAATTATACATAAACTTTGGTTTAATGTGTAGTTGTATACATGAACTTTAATTTGGTATAGTTATATACATGAAATTTTAACTGTTGTTCAAATGTATGCATGGAACTTTAATTTTGATTCAATCATACACAATGAAAGAAATAATTACTTTAATTTATTTTTATATTGGATAAATACAATTATTTTTGTATGCAATATATAAAAATAAAAGGGTAAACTACCAAAATAGTCGCTTTTGTTTGCCTCAGATTACATTTTAGTCACTTACGTTATCGTGTTGTAACATTTTAGTCAATGAGCCGTTAATTATCGTTAACGGTGTAATGGTAAGTTGACGTGGTACGTTAAATCATCATTTCAAATGCAAAATTTAGGTTAAATTATACAATTGATTCTTATATATTTTTCATCTTAAGCAATTTAATTTTTTTTTTCTTTTATGTTATTTTAACTTTTTTTTTATTGATTTTCCTTTCTCTTCTACTTGTCATTTTGTTTTCTTCCCTTCTATTATTTATGTCAGCAATTGGCAATGACTGGTTGGTTCGAAACAGATTTGAACAATGATATAAAGCAACTTAAGATAGCTTACTTAGGTGCATTATAGCCGAAGGTTCCTAAAAGACAAATAGAATGAAGACGAATAGCCATGTCAGGAGCCTGGTTTGAGAGGTTAAGATCTGCAATCTCTGCTTTGAAGTCTTCAAAAAGAAGGACATTGCTAGATCTAATATCTCTGTGGATAATCGAAGGTTAAACCTTCTCATGCAAATATTCCAAGCCACTTGTCGCATCAACCGCAATTCTTACATTCTGCATCCAGTTAAGAATCAGACCCAATTTTGCCCCTTGAACTCCCTTACTTCTTGTGATTCCCAAAAGCAAGAAACAATAAATGTCAAACTAAAAGAGCTTAACCTATATGCTAGGATATTTTAACAAATTGAAAATATAGAAAACTACGTTAAGAGAAATGGAGAATGGGGGAAAACATAAGGAGAAGAAGAAGAGAATGGAAAATAAAGAAAAAATGAAAAGTTAAAAGAACATAAAAGAAAAAAAATTGCTCAAAAAAAATATAGGGACCGATTATATAATTTAACCTAAAAATTTCGTTTGAAATGATGATTTAACGTGCCACATCAGCTTAACGTTACACCATTAACGGCTCAATGACTAAATGTTACAACACGATAACATTTCAAATACAAGTGACTAAAATATAATCTGAGGCAAACAAAAGTGACTATTATGGTAGTTTACCCAACATAAAATGATGCTATGTCAATAATTGTGTTAATAATTTGTGAGAATTTGATCAAATCAAAAATTCATGTGTAAAATTGCAGAAAACCAAATTCATATATAGTTTTGAGATTTATCCCTTATATATATATATTAAACAATCTCATTATAGATTTTGATCATATCTGCTCGTTTTGACACAATGTTTAAAACTATCCATTGCCCCTCCTCGACCCATAAATAAGAGGATAATGCATTTCAGCGTACTTGAACCTACGTCTTTCTACATTGATAACAAGGCCCATACCAATGGAGCTAAAACTCAATCAACCCCATATATATTTTTTTATAGTTCTATAGTAGAAAAGGATTTAGGGTTCTTATATATATATATAAACCTTAAAAAGTGGATATTCTCTTTAAATGGTAAGAAAATTTAAAATTATAGTTATTCTATTTATATATAAAAAAAGAAAATCTTGAATTAAATATATAGGACACCACTTTAGTAATTTAATGGTATGTAACTTAGTGTAACTTACTCCATTTGCCATGGTACATTAAATATTGTTCTTTATTACTAAAATTGTCATAAATTAAAATAATATAAGAAAAAATAGTTATTTTTAGCAATATATACAGGTGGATAAAAATACATGCTGCCAAATAGATAATTTACCCTTTTTTATTATTTAAAATAAATTAATTAGTCAAAAAATTAAAATTAATTAAATACAATTATCCAACTATCCATTTTCCAATGAAGAATCAATTAATTTATTACCACAAGTGCAGTAAAATTGGATTTGATTTTATGGGTTAATTGCATAAGGTATTCTTACGTGAATAAAATTTTAAATTGGTTTTTAAACTTTAAATTTATATCGATTGAATCCTTAAACTAAAGTGTTTTTTCAATCAAATCCTTTTATTGATCTATTAGTCAACTTTTACATTAAATATTAGCTTGGGTTTGACTTTTTAAAAAAAAAGGAGTCGTATAATATATGGGTTAACCTTTAATGCTGAAGTTAAATAATTATTAAACTAATGGAAAAACCAGTTTCGAAATATATATTTAATTTAAAGATTAAATTAAAATGTGACTTGTGATTCGAAGAAGTTTAGAGTTTAGGGTTCAATTATAGTCTTTTATTAATGATAAAAATAGGTTAACGATCGATCCAATTCAAACTTGTAAATTTAAATTGTGATCCGACTCAACTAATAAGTATATGTACATCATTTATTTATTTTTTCTTTATAATTTCTTAGTTAATACCTTTGATGTTCGGTAAGCACGACTAAGTTTTTAGTTCAGCCAAGGTAAGCTCTTTCAGAATTACTAAATCGAAACCTTACTTAAAAGATATCAAACCCTATGCTAAAGTTACACAAAATCAAAATCGAAAATCAATCTGAACCATTGATTACTGGCAAAGTTGTTTGAACTGAACCAAATTAGTTGGTTAGACCAGTTGGGCCTAGAATCAGCCGGGTATTAATCTTGAAGGAGGTTTTGAACCGATTGACAATATGAATTGATATGGATTAGATTGAATTGGGCAAAAAAAAACCCAATCGAACTAGATTTTCTATTTTATTTTTAATGATTTATTTAATAGAACCGGATGAAACGAAGAACGAATGACTTAATCGATTCAACCACCGATCACAAATTAAAAAAAAAACTCTCAAAGCTCAAAGCTACTAAAATAGAAATAAGAAACCAGACCGGATCCGATTATCAGAAATTGATCCACAAAATTTAATCGATCTAAATCTAATGGAATCGAACCCTACCCATTATCCCTTGATTCAATGAGCGTTAGATAAAACTAAAAATTCTTTGATCAAAAAAGACAAAAAAAAGTTAGAGAGAGAAAAAAGCTTAGTAGACCCAAAGAAAAGTTCTATAATCTCCGTTTCCATGAAGAAACGTAATTCATTTTATTCAATTTTCTCTCTATTAGATTTTCCTTCATCGATCAAGTCAAACATTGCCCCAAAGCACCCCCTCCCAAAAAAATAAAAAATAAAAAATAAAATAAAATAAAAACCCCACCGAAAAAAAAATTAATCATAATCATAATTGTAAGAGAAAAAACAATCCCCTCAATCCATATCCAAAATCCCAATTGAGGTTTTCTTTTCCCTTTTTAAAAAGATTATTTTTGATAAAAATAAATAAAATTTGTTTTTTAGTGATTGAAGGAACACCCATGGATTCGGGTCGAAACATGGATTGACCCATATAGGTATATCAACAACAAATCCAGAGAAGATTATATACAATTTGGTGATTTGTTGAGGCTGACAGCTTATATTTGCCTTCATCTGGTCTCGTTTCTTCTTCTTCTTTCCTTCAATTTTTTTTTCTCATATATATTTGCTACGGTTGTTTCCAGTTCTCTTTTTTGGGTTAAGGGTTGTTGTTTTTCTCTCTCTCTTTAAAGGTTTTTTTTCTAGTTCAATTTATTGTTGGGGTTACAGGTGATTTTGATTTTTTTTTCTGTTTTTTTTTTAAATTTTGATTTTAGGTTTTGTTTATGATTCTGGGAAATAATCATCCGTGTAGTGTTCAGTTATTGTTTGTTTTAGTTGGGAGGGGTTTTTGTTAGATTTCTTTATAGTTTAGCTTTTTTTTTCTCGAGAAGATTGAAGGGATTTTCCTGGAAAGTTTGTTTTCTTCTTGTTCTACTACGAGAATCTGGAAAAAGAAAAACAAAGAACCCAGATTTTGTTTTCATTTCGATCATCCATTTTCTTCATCAGATTACTAAAACTTTGAAAAAAACACACACATCCAAAAGGACAATATCGAATTGATTTTTGATCTTGTATGGGAAAAAAATTTGAATTTAATTGGAATCCGATTCTTTTGATCTGAATTGGATTGACCCTTGTTTTCTTTTTAAATTTCAATTTCATCGAAAAAATCCATGGCGATGAAAGGTTGGGCAATAGAACAATGGAGGGGCTATTTCCGTACAGCAAACTCTGATATATTCGATATAATCGATCATGCTATTATGGTAGCGGCTTTAGATTGTCCCAAAGAGTTCAGATTACGCAGAGATCGAATCGCTGAGAAGCTCTTTACTTGCAAATTAACTCGTTGTTCGGGTTGTGACCGGGTCGAGTTGGTTCTACCAGAATATGAGGATGATGATAACCCTACAGGCTGCCATGGGAGCTTTAAAAGAGAAGATGAGGAAGAAGAAGATGGTTGCGGGTTTTTTGAAGCTGGAGGTAGCAAAGAAAGTAAAGCCAACAGCAGTAGAGATGATCCTTTAATGAACCAGATTGCAAGCAACTATAGCTACGGTGAAGCTGAAGCTCTAACGGACGAAATCGAAGAAGAATCTATGATAGTTGGGGAAGTGTTTAGGATCAAAGAGATCCTACACAATTGTCAGGATGAGGTTTGTTTTCTTTTATGATTTTCAATATATTTGCTTTTCTGGGCTTTGTTTCAATTATAGTTTTTGATTGCTTGGATTCTTAACTATGTTTTTCGGATTCAAGTGTGAGTGTATTGCATGATAGTTTCTTTGTAGGATTTTTAGGGTTCATTTTAACTAATTATTCGGAGTTGAATATCGATTTTTAACTTATTGGGTGATAGATTTTGATTTATAGTTTCTTTGGAGGTTTCTTTTAACTGAATTATTCGGATTCGAGTGTGAGCGATGAATTTCAGTTTTAAACATATTGCATGATAGTTTCTTGATAGTTTCTTTGTAGGATTCTTTTAACTAGGTTATTTGGATTCGAGTGTGAGCGTTAAATACCGGTATTTAACGAATTGCCTCTTTCGGGTTTTGTTTAAATGATAGTTTGTCTGGGGGATTCATTTGGATTCGAGTGTGAGCGTTAAATACCGGTTTTTAACAAATTGCCTTTGGGGGTTTGTTTCAATGATAGTTTCTTTGGAGGATTCTAAAAAATGTTATTCAGATTCGAATATGAGTGTTGAATACTGGTTTTTAACGAATTGCCTTTTTGGAGGATTCTTAACTACGTTATTCGGATTCGAGTATGAGCGCTAAAATGGTTTTTTAACTACTTTAACTACACTATTCAGATTCGAGTGTGAGGTTAAATCAGTTTTTTAACATATTGCCGTTTTGGGGGTTTGTGTCAATGATACTAGCTATATTATTTGGATCCGAGTGTGAGTGTTAAATACTGGTTTTTAACGAATTGCCGTTTTGGGGTTCATTTCAATGATAGTTTTTGATTGATTGTTTCTTTTATCATTAATGTTTTGGAGGATTTTTAACTATATATTAGGTGTTGGAGTTCGAAACCGGCTTGTATCTGACACGTGTATGATAGATTTTTCTAGGTTTTTCCTTATATTTGTAGGATCATGGAAGAAGTTCAAATCCTCATAAATGTTAGATGCAAATGTTCAATATTAGTTCAAGAAGAATGAAGAGTTCGAGCAACTTAGATTTTTAACTTATTGTCTTTCTAGAATTTGTTTCAATGTATAGTTTCATTTGTTGTTGATGTTACTTGAACTCGAGTATGAGTGTCGGATATGGGATATGTTTCCCAACATCCACATGTTGGAGCAACATAAATTTCAATGTATTGCTTTTTTTCGGGTTTGTTATGATAATTTATGAATAATGGTTTCTTTTGTTTTTAATGTTCGTTGCAGCCCGATTCTGTACTGTTCGAATCATTGAGGAAACTTCAGTTAATGGATTTGACAGTGGATATTTTGGAGGTACTTCAATCGGAACCTTTTTCTCTCTTTTCGTTTTTCCGTTGTAGTGCTCAGAAAACAGGGTAATTTATTCATTTTTTTTCGTTTTCAGGCAACTGGGATTGGTAAGGCTGTTAACCGGGTCAGAAAGCATTCGTCGAAGCAGATCCGTCATCTTGCACAAACTCTCATCGAGTACGGATTTATTTACCTTTCCTTCAATAATGTTGAACGTTTGACTGTGTTCTGCAATGAACATGATGTTTAATGCATGCATTCAATGTGCTCGGCTTCATAAATGACAATCATTGATTGGGTTTTTAGTGTTAAACTGTTAGCTCCGACTAAATGGCACATTGACTTTTGCTCACTCTGTCTTTTCCATTGGGATAATCGGAGAACTTCACTGGTTTAACAACTTACTTTAGTTTCTTCTTGGTTATTTATATGTATGCATCTATTTCTGGTGCTTTAATCTTGACCGTTTTGCTCTTCTTGACTAATTTAAATTGTCCCGGAACACGTATAGAAGTAAAATTTCACCCGGTTTTTACGTATTGCAGTGTATGGAAGGCATTGGTGGATGAGTGGGTTAGTGCCACAAAGGCTGTTGCTGGTAAGAAATAGTTTACTGGCATTCGGTAATTCATGGAAACCGACATTGCTTCGTGTTTTGGTTTTGTATTTATTCGTGAAATTTGTGAATGAAGGGGTTACTCCCGAATCTATGAATCCATCCGTTGATGAAGAAGTAGACGAGGAAGAAGGGCTTCCGTCTCCTCCTTTAGACATGGATGCTCTCTTTGCTCAACCGACAGCAATGGAGCTCTCTCAGGTCTTTACTTTTTTAACCTTTACGTGTTCGTGTTTTTTTTTTAATATTATGCTTGTGGACTGATTGGAATTATTTTTTCCCCTTTGTTGCCGATCCCGTGTTATGTGAAGTTTTTTGATGGCATGGATGATGATGGAAGTGAGTTGATTTTTTTCCCTTTCTAATGCTTAGATGGATTGTGAGCCTTTAGATTCTCGATTTTGATCTGGGGAATGTTGTTTCAGATCCTGGAAGCAGTGGGGACTTTGTCCGGAATAATGGAAGAAAACCATCGGAGGAGAACCGGAATTTATCGAAGCGGAAACCGCAAACATCAAGTGAAGCAAATCCGGCCCTGAAGAATGATAAGAGTCAACAAATGAAGAGACAAGAACCCGTTACAAAGCCTAATAACAAGCCATCAACCACAAATGTTGGGTCCGGGAAACCTCCAAAACATAATATCGAACCAAAGGCCTCAAACGAATCAAACTCGCTGCGGAAACCGGATAAAATGGCTGTCCCGAAAAAGCCCCTCCGTAGCCAACAAGACGTAAGTAAAATTATCTCTACGTACTTTGATCATGCATGTTCAAACTGTTTTTCTGATAACCGTCTTTTCTTCTATCAGAAACTCAAGCCTTCGGATGAAGATGCTGTTCAACAAAAGCTTGAGGCAACGAAAAGGAAGCTACAAGAGCGATATCAACAAGTCGAGAACGGTTCGTCTCTTTCCCCTCTAAAATCCCATTACGAATCCTCTGTTATTCAACTCAAAAACTGTCTATAACTTAACATCTCTCGTGTTAACAGCCAAGAGGAGACGGACGATACAAGTAATGGAGTTGCATGATCTCCCAAAGCAAGGTTCTGGCCACAAAAATCCACATTTCAAACACGGTAACCATAACCGGCA
Organism: Gossypium hirsutum; assembly: GCF_007990345.1. Taxonomy (NCBI): domain Eukaryota; kingdom Viridiplantae; phylum Streptophyta; class Magnoliopsida; order Malvales; family Malvaceae; genus Gossypium; species Gossypium hirsutum. The sequence goes on along the minus strand of NC_053447.1, from coordinate 69,479,493 downwards.
ATGGGCAAATGGAAGGAGATAGTCTGTTTCTCTCTCTCACTCTCTCGTGTTTCGACGAGCGGTGTAGATAGCCTTTCTGGGTCTCTTCCGTGTTCGGGTGTAAGAATATACCAATAACACAAATGGGAAGCACACAAATGACCTGAAACCCCACATTTCAGGCTATCAAATAAGAAGAGAAAAAAAAAACAATTTTTTTTCTGATGGTCAAAGTTAAACACAGCTACAGAAAGGGACATTTCCGATAAGGAAACGGGTTTTCTGATCGAGTCTCGTCGTAGATTTTCGAAACTTTTGAGGTATAGGGACATTTTTTACTGTTATGTTTTAGATAGGGGAACGAAAAGAATTATGGGTAAAAATGATATATGCATTTGGAGACTGCTACAAAGTCCATTGAAATCCATGTATAGAACAAGATCCCTAATTTTTTTACCCATCTTTTTGATTGACTCATCAACTTATCTTTCTTTCTTACCCTCATTAACCTTACTTGAATTTACATGTAATAAAAAATAATAAAAATAATTAATGATGAAAAAAATGTACAATGACTTTTTTAATACCGACGCGGATCGATTATTGAACTGATCAAGACTATCAGATTGATGTTTATTTTTTATTCGGAATCTCGGCTTTTCTTGGTTCGATAGTTCAATTTGAGTTTTAAGGTTTTTAGGGTTTTTTGGCTATGGTCGAGACGGGAGAGGTGGTTACAAGTTGCTCGTAGTCCTTGCATGAGTTGAGTGTTTTGTAGAGTTCGGTTTTAAGTGTTTGGTTTTGTATTTGTTGGAATTGGAATTTAGGTTAAGGGCAAAGGGTATAGATTTTTACAACCTTATCAACTATGGTAAGGATTAGTCAGATTAGTATCGAATAAATATTTTGATTACAATTAAAAAGATATTTAATTTTAAATTTGATAGTTAGTGGACTAAAAGGAAAAAAATTGTGACTAAAAATTTTCAAACGCGTTGAACAATTTAAGTAGAATGAAGAACTCCAAATTAAAATTTTCCAAACACAAGATACTTTAAAAAAGTCAAATTATTAGCTTTGATATTTCTTTATTAAAATTTTAATTTAATATATTTATTTTTTTGCCAACCATGTAGTTGTCTCATATAAAAGTAACTTAATCAACGTACCATATTGATAATTTTTAATAAAAATATTAATGATCAGATTAAAAATTTCAAATTAAAATAATTAAATTTTTATTTTTCAAGTTTAAAAAAACTAATTCTAAAATATTCTCAAAACATAAAAACCAACCTCGCATTTTAATAAAAAAAATATAAATTAAATACAATACATCAAAAATTTCACAAAAAAAATATAAATTAAATACTAATTTCTGGATATCAAAAGCATCTTAATTTTATTATTTTTTTACGTCATTTGCACTCCAAGAACAAGAATCTAATAGATGCTTAAATTTTGGTGATAATGAAAAAAATAAAATAAATTTAAAAATAAATATTATGATGCCAAATCTTGGAATGTCGGTAACACTTGAAAATCAAAATTATATGAACCAATGCGTTGTATTGTGTATTGAGTTTATCTTATTCTTATCTATAAAATATTCCCAATAAAAAAAATATTTCATTATATTAGAATATTCCTCATAGGGGCTTGCAATTTTGTAATATATAAAAGTTCCAAATTTGTTCGAATGAAAATTTGGAAGAAAAAAAATATGGGTTTAAGGTTTAAATTGCTTTTATGAATTTTTATGGTAAAATTGTATTTTCAGTCCCTCTTAACTTTGATATTGAGTAAATTGATCCTTTTCAAGAAAAAAAAACAGAGCAATTTAGTCTTTATCAATTTTAGAAGTGAGCAACTAATGACAATTAATCATAGTGTTAACGTCTCCCGTCAATTGTACATAATTTTGATTAGTATAACAACAACATTTGCACATTTACCCAAATGTTGTGGGCTAAATTTGTTAATTTGACGAAATGTGTAAAATTCAAGGGCTAAATTCGTTATTATACTAATTAAAAATATGTATCGGTGATGAGAAACATTAACGTCATGATTAATTGTCCCTAATTACTCGATTTTAAAATTGACAGGAATAAAATTGCTCTGATTTTTTTAGAGGGACCAGTTTGCTAATATCAATATTGAGAGGATTGGGAAGGTGATTTTAAATTTTTTTTATTTAAATTGAGATTAAATGCATGGAAACATATGTATACTTTATTTTTTTCTAGATTTTTTTAATTTGAATTTGAGAATAAATACATAAATTTTTTTTTCAAAAAAAGACCTTTAAACAAAAAAAAATTGAAAAATATTATTAATTTAAATCATATATTTTACATATATTTTTTATTCAAAACAATTACTGATTTAAATTATTTAAATTCCTTTTTTAAAGAAAATTTTATTTCAAATTCTTTAATAAAAAAAAAAGAAAAGAAATTTGCAACATTACCTAACTGCTGTCGTTGCCTACTTAATTTTGGCGCGTGACATTTTCTGTCGACGGTTTAGATTATTCATGTGAGACGGACGTAATACATGACGCCATAAAAATGTAACCACTGTGACTGTTCACACTTATCCATCCGTGATATTGGCGTGTGGGCCCCACGCGTTCCGCCTCCATAATATAATAGTAGGAGGAGATTTACAATTGTCATGTAAACGTGTATTTCGTGTATTTTTCTTTTCTTTGCACATTTTTCATTTTTTTTTCTCTTTTGTAATAAATTTTATGGCAAATTACATTAGTAATCCCCCGATTATGATTTTTTGTTCTTTAATTAAAAAATTTATAAAATAGCCATTCAACGATTCAATTGTCTTTTTTGTCACTGAACTATTTTGGATTTTTGGGCAGTGGGGGCCACTAATGGTAAAATCTCAATTTAAGCCTTTATAATTTATAAAATTTTAAATTAGTAATAGTTAAATTACATTTTGGCCCCCTAAAAAATGATAAAATTTTGATTTTAACCCTTTAAAATTATAAGGATATAAGCTATTAAAATGATGAAATTGCATTTTTACTATTGTAAAAATATACAATTTAATTTCGGTCCCTCCAAAAAAGATTTTCTAGCTCCGCCACTGTTTTTGGGTGTTTCCATGCTAGTGACTAGAAAAGACAAAATTGAACAGTTAAGTGATTAAAAAAGAAAATTACGAATAGTTAGGTGACTATTTTATAACTTTTCATAGTTCAGTGACAAAAAAGAAAAAGAAAATCATAGTTGGATGGTCTCTACCATAATTTACCCTAAATTTTATTTTTTATTATTATTGTGATTAGATGATGACACAGTTGTTAAAAAATAGAAAAAAATATTTTTTTATTTTTTTAAATGTTATTTTTTCTACAAATAAGGGTAGTTGCTTAAAAAAAATAAAAGATAAGGAAAAGAGCTAATTGCACCAAACATTCTTAAACTATGATCATCGTTTTAAATTGGTCTTTAAACTTCAAAACATTCTACTTTCATCCTTAAACTATTAATGTTATATTAACGAAATCTTTTCATTATTAAAATCATATTTAATCATTAAATGATACGATAAATTTTATCTGACATAATTTAAAAATGAAAAAAAAAGTAAAATCAAGAAAATAGAGAGTAAACGATAAAACTTTTGTAAAAGCTTTAAAACCCTCAAAATCAAGATTTTCAACATCCATTTTTACAGTATTTATTTTAAATTATGCTACATAATATCTGACATCTCATTTAATGGTTAAATTAATGGTTTTAGTAATGGAATTACCTTTCAATTTTGTCACTTCTAACTCAATTTAAATTTATTTTTTATATACATTCATATTTTTTTTGATGAACCTAGATGATAAAAAAATATCACGAATTATAAGTGTTAAATATGATATAAGTAACTAAAATAAATAGCAAAAAGATCAAATTGAATGAATATAATTACAATTAGGGACTAAATAGCATAATCTAAAAATTATGAAAGATCAAATACGAAGTTATACCTTTTAGAAGAAAAGGATCCAAGGGATGGAAACCATGGACCTCGTTTATTTTTTTTAAAACTGGTGAGTGAAGGTTGTTTTGTGTTTTAGAAAACAGTGGGCCTTGTATTAAAAAAAAAGGGTAAATTACACTAGTGGTCATTTAATTATTAGTATTTGTTTTTTATCACTTAATTATAAAAAATTATAAAATGTCATTCAATTTCGTTTTTTGGTCACCAAAAGTTAAATTATTACCAAAAAAATAATTTGGCAGCTTTTAAAATTGACATAATAGCAATTTTCACCATCAATATTTATATATCGTGTCAATTTAGTTTTGATTTTAAAATATTTAACTCTTAATTTCATTATTATTTTTGCAGTTTGCTCCTTGTGCGAACGTGTATTTCGTGGGTCTGTTTCTTTGCACATTTTTCTTGTTTTTTTTTTCTCTTTTATAATAAAGATCAAAAAATATATAGTTGGATTATGACACATTTGCGAAAAAAATATAAAAAATATAAAAACTTATTATTTTTTTTTCTAAAAAAGAAGGTAATTATTTTTAAAATAATAAGGATTAAAGAAGAAATGTGTTAAATTTTGATTAGCTGATAATTAAAGGATTAAATTGAAAAAAAAAGAAATATGTAGATGATTTTTCCATATATTACAAGGGGCAAATGACAGCAACAAGAAGCAGCAAAAAATAAATAAATAAAATAATAAATAAAGGAAATAAAAGTAAGGAAAAGAAAGGAAAAATCTAGAAAAAAGGATTCTCTCATCATTATAAATAGGTCCTTTGGCTGAATTTTGGGAGGTTTTGTCATGGTTTTCTTCAAAATTGTTTTTAGAAAATAAAAATGAAGTTTTCCATTTTATTCAATTTGGCCCTTTTTTTATTTTTAACCTAAACTCTTTAAAATTTTTATGAAATTAAAGTGGGATTTCACACCAAAATCTAATTCAAGAGTGTTTTCTCATATGAAACCAATCACGGAGGCTTGAAGATGAAGATGGAATTGAGAGAAAACGAGGGTAAATTATTTTGTTGTATTTATTTAATTGTATAATCCGTTGTGAAATTGCAAGAATTTGGCGTAAATAATTATTTTCTATATATAAACTTATGGAAGTATTGTGTTTATGTATGAAGTGAATAATAAATTATTTTATGAATAATTTGGCGAATGATTTTAAGTGAATAACTGAAAGCAAGAAAGTGCGAGTGTTTTTACTAAAAATATTTTAATTTTGAATTAATTATCTTGAATGATGGATTTATGAGTTTATTATGTTGAAAGTGGTAAATATTTATTTTGAATATTAATTGGATGAGTAAGTTGAAAAATGAATTGTTAAGTGATTAATTTGATAAAATTTGAAGTAAGGATCAAATTGTAAAATTTATAAATTTTCGAATTCTACGGGTTTGAGTAGTGGAATATGAAATATTGATGTAGAAACTAAATATATGATTATGAAATATAAAAATTTATGTAACAACCCGATTTTTAGGGGTGTCGAAAAATGGTGGTTTCGGAATCCTATTTCTGACGAGTGAGTCCGAAAATATTATTATTTAATATTTACGAGTTTATTTTGAATTATATTGAAATTTGGATTAGAATATTTTATTTAATTGATAATTAATTAAGGTACAAGTGTATTGACCGTAAGGTCAATAGTGTCGGAAAGTGATGTATCGAGACCTTGTTTCCGAAAATCGAACCCGTAATTATTGTTATTAAATATTTACAAAGATTGAATTGAATTTTTAATAGGTAACTTTACTGAAAAAGAATTGTATTAGTCATTCATTTTATTTTAATTCATAACCTTGGTTGAGGAGGGAATTTTGGTTTGGTAGTTGGACTATTAATTACGAGTGAGCAAAATTCGATTCAATTCGAAAATTTTGATGAAAATTTTAAATTTTGGATTAAATAGTTCGAGTTATTTGGATCAATTCGAATAAAAAATTAAACTTTTCGGTTTAACTCGAATATGAATTATACAATTCGAGTTATTCGAAAACCCAAATAAGAAAGACAAAATAACGTCGTTTTGATAAATGTTTACCCATTAAAAAGGCAAAAAAATTATATTGTTTATGTAGTTAAATAATCTTGTACTCTATCTACTAATTAAATAATCGGTCAATGTAGACGCAATATTGAGTATAAATAATAGGGTTCGTTAACTCGATTCGATTCAAAAAAATTCAAATTGAGTTCGGTTATTAAAATAGGATTCGTTAACTTGACTGACTCGAAATTCTTTTACTCGATTCGACTCGGCTCTATCACCCCTCATTATGCTTAATACTTTATAATATTAACTAATGAGTTTAGGGTGTGCATGGCGTTTGGTTGGGTGACCGGTTGCAAACATGGGAAATTTGTTAATGATTGTTCCCACTGCACTACACCAAAACAGGTTTTTAGCGGCGCTTTTTTAGGTTTTTAGCGGCGCTTTGAGAAGCACCAGAAAAACGCCGCTAAAGACCAAGACCTTTAGCAACGCTTTTCCTACAAACGCCGCTAAAGACTAAGACCTTTAGAGGCGCTTTTATCACAAACGCCGCTATAGACCAAGACCTTTAGCGGCGCTTCTAACAAAAACGCCGCTAAAAACATAATCTTTTAAAAAAATTATTTTAATCAAATAATATTTATTTTTATGATAAATATTATATTATGTTTTATTTTTTAAATTTGAACTTTAAATATACTTTTTAAGGATAAATAAAAAATATTATTTAAATTAAATTTTCTATGAAAATTTTAACTTTAAAACTAAATATAAAAATTAATTAATTTAAATTTAGAATTTAAAATAATAAATTAATAACACAATTAAAATCCAAAAGTTAAAACTCAAGTTGTCGTAAATATTAAAATAAAAATAAGAATTTAGAATCAAAACTAAAATAAACAATAGAAAGATAGCTCAAATGTAGGTTTTTGCTGCAAGTTACACAGACAATAACGAAAAATTAAACACCACACATAAAATTTATCAAACTAGTTAAGAAATACATGGTGCAACCATGCAGTATAAATAAAATAGAATCATAGGGCAATTTTGCATAAATATCTTCAGAGTACCAAGAACAATTTGTCACAAAATTATAAAACATGATAAAAAAAAAAAGAACAGGTAGCAGACAAGCTATTTGTTACTTTTTGTTTTGCTTCCAAGGCTTCCTCAGCTGCCTTCATCTTGGCAACAGAATCATCTTCATCATCCCTGCTTAAGAAAACAAAGAACTTATTGTTAAACAATTTAGAACTTGAAAAAGAAAAGAACCATGTTACTCGAACTTAGGTATGAGTGTTAGGTGTCAGTATAAAGTTATGAAAACATAATATAATTAAAGTTAATTAGCAAAAATATGCATACATGCCGCAGCAACTGTTGTTTTCAGAGCTAAGCCATGAATACGAGGCAGAATGGCTTCTTTCACAAGCTGAACATGAAGAATAATTTGAAACATAAGCTAGTACTTCAACAATAGGCTATCATCATGAATACAATAACGAAAAAGAACATCAAAAATATAGATGAAACTTACAAGGTGTTTGACACCATACTGTCTAATCCATATTTCACAACCGACAAATTCCTATTTTTAATATATTTACAAAAATAACTGAAAATACTGCAATGCACTCGGAATAGCTCAAAGATGCTTGAACAAAATCCATTATGAGGTAGATTAGCTTGTTTCACAAGCTGTTACTTGTTGGCACTTAACACCCTCATTATAGAAATATCAACAAGAATATAACAGCTAAAAAGAACTCAAAACATGAAGATCATGCTTCTATTTCACAGTGATCTGGAAAAATAAATTTGAGCTAAAATCCACTACAAAAATGTTGATGGTGACAACTGCAACTTACGATAGGTAAAGACCCACTATTATGACTACAAAAAGGAAATGGAACTACGCTATGGAGGAATAAACTTATTAGCCTACCAGATCAGAGTATGTTTTCTTTTTAAATAATGAAGAGAATCATCAAAATTAAACATGGAGATCCAGCACTATAAGAGTTGAAGAACAAAAGTTATCTGACAAAAAGTGCTGGATGTACTAAGAATGATTTTTATTAATTTCTCTATTTTTGTGACACAAGCCAGTGACATTTCTTACATTAAATTACTCAAGAAGTTGGTCAAGCATGCGAGCAATTAATGAAAAAATCAAGCACAATCATTCAAACAAAATGCCGAAAAGTTGTAAGTTTTGGTCTCTCCATCCATTGTTTCAACTTTCGACTTGAGATTTGATTCATTTCAAATCCATATTAAATGCAGCTAATGAAAAAAAAAGGGTGTGATCCTTCTACAACGATGGAATTATTTTATCTTCTTTAAAAATTTAAGGCAAAGATGAGATCTGAGTGTGAAGCTGTACATTCCTCTTAGTATCTAGAGTCTAAGGAATAATTTACACCATCCAACAATCAACAGGTACTAATGGTTGCTCCTTTTCGTAATATTCAATAACAAGCATAAATAACATCCAAGTCAAAGATCTAGCAATATAAATGATTCTCTTCTAAAAGATGTGCAATCAATTTATGATTATTATTGCATGCAACAAAAGATGAGAAGGTAAACTTCTTGAAATAACAATCCATTAAAAGAAAAACAATGTATGACAGTCACCTGCATATCAAGCTGTTTGGCAAGGAATAGAGATTTTCTCAATGCCTCTTCTTGTATACGAGGATCACCGTCATCATAAGCTCGAACAAGCATGGGCATTACATGGGATACTCGATGCTCCGAAGTTGTCTACAGTAATTGGAGTAACTAAATTAAATGATTGAGCATGATCCATGATGAAAACAAGCCTCAGAAGAAAATGTGAAACATGACATTGCCATTTTATAAAGGATCCTTTTCAGAAATTACCATATGGTGGAAGGAAGTGAAACATAAAAGCCCAGTAAAATTGAATGGCATATCTGAAAGCAATTGAAATATCAAGCTTCTTCATTTACATAATACGATATCTATGATTCCACAGTTCTATTGAGCTACTGATTAATAGCAGTAAAAGAATGACTATCTATAGAAGTATTTATCAGTACCTAAAAATATTAGGTGGCAACCTTGAAACCTTAATAAAAGCTCAAAAAAAACGCCCAAAACAAAAAGAGGACTGGGTGTGTGTGTATGTTGGGGAGGGGGGATGGGGCTATTAAGGATGCAAAGATGATTGACACATTAAGATTTTCTTTGGTTAGTTAGGGAGTTCTGTGATGCAATCAACCATAGGTGCAAGGAACCCATGGAATCTTTATCAGTGTTTTCACTTATTTTATTTTCTTGGTTCTCTTAAGAATCTCATATCATAAATAAAGCCTCACCACCTAACTCTAATAAATCACTGAGATTGAGAAAACTTTGGGGATATACAGAGGAAAGCACACGAAGCCACATTAACATAAATGATAAAAGAGCACACTATATAAACAAGAGATTCATCATCATTCAGCAAAGGCAAACCTTTCCACACCAATTAAATATTTGTTCTAATGTTGATACATACAAGATTATCAACAATGAGTACAAATGTTTAGCAAAGCCTAAGTGTCAGTAACTAGGTGGACACATGTGATCAAAGTATATCCATATTAAAAATTTTTAATTGAGCTGCATCATTAGTATATTTTACATTCATTGTATGCAGATGTGAGTGTTTTGTAGTACAATATAGTGATATATTGCTTTTTTCATATCAACATGATATATTTTTTATTATATTTAAATGCTTAACGCACCGTTATCCTTCCTGGTTTTGTTATAACATGGAAAAATCCACTCCTTTAATTCACAAACCAGATATCAAAGCTTATGTCAACATATAAAAAGAAAAATGATATACAGGTTTTAAAATGTGTGCTCCCTAAACATAAAACAAATTATCACACTAAGCTAGCTCCAATGCCATTAAAACAATTAGAAACAATACAATAAATGTCAATGCAATTACCTTCCACCATACAGTAAAAAGCCAAATGCCGCAAACAGTGACAAACCTGCACATATACAGTGAGGATCAAATATCCACTCATTATTGAAACAAATTACAAGTGATTATCCTGAATCATGGTACATCAACAGAGCACCAAAGTTACTCAACAGTTAACTACTAAAAATCTATTAAGAACACCAAAAAGACTTGCCTGCAAAGAACATTTTAGATAGAATGACTAAAAGTGGAATATATTTCCACCACAATATCAGCCACATTGCTATCTGAAATCAAGTACCCACAGCCTCATGTTAGAGAAACTTTATTAACATCTTGTCTGAAGTAATGTTTCAAAGGAAATCAATTATGCAACAACACTTACAAAGGTGACAGAATCATTAAACTTGCTAGATAAGAAAAATATATACCTAAGTTACTTGGACTCAGGTATGAGTGTCAGATACGAGTATGTTTCTGACATAGGTGTGGTTAGTTTTTCTATGTTTTCCTATGTATTTGAAGGATCCTCGGAGGTCATATCTTCATATCCGTGTTTCGGACATAAATGTCGGTCATGGGTACTTCATGAAAAATGAAGAGTCCGAACAACTTAGATATATTTTGGGGGTTCATATTTACTACTAAAATTTGCAAGTGCTAGAAACATCCTTGCATTGTTCTAGCAAAAGAAATAGCGTATTCTAACTTACTAACCTATTTTATGGTTTATCCCTCATCCAACTAATGGCAAAATAAATATCATATTCTTCTAACCTTCAAAAATCTGCAAATGCTATATACATCATTCCCCACTTAACATGTATAGAATATGTGACAAATCAACAAACTAAGTTATGTGAAACTATATAACATTATTGTTCTGGACCAAACATTACTAGCTCTCAAACAAAGAGAAAAACAACTTCAAATTCTCCTTTCTATGGGCACTTTACCAAAATAATAGAACATAAATATCACCTGAATAGTATAAACTACAGCATTAATTGTAAAGAAACTAGGCCTCAATCTATCAGTTGATACAGCACGTGCCTGTTTACGATAGACAAAGTTTAAGATAAAGTCTCATAAAATTAGAAAGCAGGAGGCAGGGAGGCAACTCATGAAGCTCAAATAACCTAACCTGGTAGTAAATCTCAGCCCAAAACAAAATCAAAAGTGCATATGTCGTGAAGAAAGCTAGACTCGGCATGTCAAGCAAGATATGTTGAACAATCTAAAAAAGATGCGAAAATCAAGCAACAAATTATGAACAACTTAAGTACGAGTATATATTTTCAAAAGATAAACGCAATGAGCAATGGTGTCCCAAACCTCTGGATGTAAATTCTGCACACTCCGTCCGAAAACAAAAACTAAGGCGCGAACTGTGTTAAAAAAGAAATTGCGTTAAATACAGAAACCAAAATACTAAAAATAAAAAGCTTCCATTAAAATTTTATAAATACAAACCCCCATTCACCAGAAAATTTAGAAAATGGAAGACCTTCTGCGTGGTCCAACCATACTCGGGAACTCTTATTTGTATCCGAATCAATTGAACCTAAAAATATCAATTAAGGACAACAACGTTAAGACCATAAATATACTAAAACAGAATCTTAATTCCACTTGATTTCTTCATTAAAATTTCTTATCGCATTTTAGATAGAATGACTAAAACTGGGATATAACCCGCAAAACGCAGCCTTCTTGTTAGCCATCATTGTCGCTTTCTACATCCCAAAGCCCCCGGAATACACAGCAACTTCAAGCACATATTAGAAACATTTCGATTGCGCTAAAAGTGTCAAAATGGAGAACAATGAAGCAACGGAAGAAGATGAAGCTAATACAAAAATGGAGAACAATGAAGCTAAATGAAGCATGGTAAAGGAAGAAGATGAAGCAACGGTGTAACCATTGTTTTTTGTTTGTATAAAAAAGGAATAGAAATGTTTTTTGGGGACGAATAAAATGTGAGGAAGAAGATGAGGAGATGCAGAGGACTGCCGATTTGGGGAAATTGGGGGGAAAAATAAAGGGAATCGGGGTAGGGGAGAAAGCAAATTGGGGGGAAAAAGAGTGGGGGGAATCGATTTAGGGAAAAGAAGGGAAAAAAATAATAAATGATAAAATATTTTTTGCGGCGATTCTTCAAAAACGCCGCTAAAGGCTCGAGCATTAGCGGCGCTTCTTTAAAAACGCCGCTAAAGGCCCGAGCATTAGTGGCGCCTATTTAAAAACGCCGCTAAAGACCCGAGCATTAGCGGCGCTTCTTTAAATACGCCGCTAAAGACCCGAGCATTAGTGGCGCTTCCTTAAAAATGCCACTAAAGCCCCGAAAACTCAAAAAAGGACGTGATTGGGCTTAGGTTTTTTGCGGCGTTTTTGGAAAACGCCGCTAATGCTCATTTTTAGTGGCGTTTTCCTGAAAGCGCCGTTAATACTCTATCTTTAGTGGCGTTTTCTTAAAAGCGCCGATAATGCTTAATTTTTAGCGGCGTTTTTTATCCAAACGCCACTAAAAACGCCGCTAAAAGCCTGTTTTGGTGTAGTGCTGGTATCATCTAATTTTAATTAAAAATTGTTTTTCTTGAGAAAAATGGATGGACGGTGAGAAAGAAGGGAAAAAAATAAGGAAAGAGGGTGAAAGCTTCATCTTCTTCTTGTTTAGTTTAGCCATTGGAGTAGGGAGGAAGGTTGTGAACAGCGGCTGCATGGGGGAAGAAATACTCGACTTGGAAGCATTTCGCTAAAGGAGATGAAGAGGACATTGGCAAAAAAGAAGAGAGAGGGAAGCTAGGTTCCGCTTTGGGAGAACATTTTACGTGAGTTCTTCGAATTTTTATATTTTACGGATAAGTCTCAAAATTATACATAAATTTTGATTTAATATGTAATTTTGTACATGAATTTTAATTTCGCGTAATTATAGACATAAAACTCTAATTATGATTAAAATGTATACTTAAAATTTTAATTTTGATTTAATCATACACATTTAAATGAATATATACATTAATTTACTTTAATTATTTATGTATGCAATATATAAACATAAAAAGGATGTTATATCAATAATTGTATTTATACGGTCATTCTACCGCTAAACTCCGCTACCTCCCTAACCAAATAGGTTTTAAATGCCAACTTGGATGTCTAGTTGTTGGGATGAAAATAGGTTTTTAATTAAATAAATTTAATTTGGGTTGGCGTGTAGGACATCCAAGTTGACATTTAAAACTATTTTAGACTGTCACGTAGGACGGCTGAGATAACGGAGCTTAATGGTTGAGTGATCACTTCGTAATAAAACGATAACGTAAGTGACTAAAATGTAATAGGAGACAAATAAAAGTGATTATTTTTGTTTTATCCTAAAATTACTAAGATTAATAAAAGATTAATAATTTTTACGATAATTTGGATTATTGATGTGACTTTTTTTTTTATTTTTTATGTCACTTCAAGAATGTTATATATATAAAAGATTAATCCATTGAAAGAGAGGTCAATCCTTTTTCTTTTTTTTGTAGAGAATTACAAAAGGATATCACGAATCCAACTAAAAGGGATTGATATCTCACCAAAAGGAATCTATCCCTATTCTCAAGTATTATTTTTAAATGAGAAAGGAATTTGGTAGGTTAAGGGTAAGGTTTTTAAAATCGGATTAGTAATTAGATAGTTCGAGATATTAATTTGTTATATTAATTTGTTGTATTAATCAGTTTAATTAGTTCAATTAAATAAATTATTAAAATTTTATAATAATAAAGATCATGTTTGATCGATTTTTTAGCTCGGTTCGACAGTTCATATCGGTTCGCAGGTAAATCAATCTGATACTTGTCTCCAAATCGTTACCCCGACTGATTTAATTCAGTTCAAACATCACTGATTAAGGGTAGAGATATTTATAGGCTGAGCACTCGGCTCGGCTCATTTTGAATCAGGTTTCGACCGACTCATTTCACTATTAAATATATATATATACTAGAAATCAAAGCGAATACATTAACCGACTAAAATTAATCAGGTATCGACACATTACGATCAACAAGCAATAAACCTTTCACCGAACTTGAAGATTCTCCAAACAACTGCAAACTTAAAAATTCAATTTCAGCCCACTTAACCATATAAAAGTAACTTTATATTAATATATATGTATAATTAATTTTTGTTTTATTTTTAAATAATAAATAGATCATTTGAATGGGTTAAATTTAGTTGGGTCTAAATATATTTCTAGAATCGGACTTACCCATTAACACCTGTAGTTAAAGGGGATATTCCCTTTTAAAAAGTTATGAATCTTTTTAAATCTATTAATGAGAATAATAAAGAATAATCCATAAGCCCATTCCCTGCATGAACAGCTTATCATTACCATTAGAAATTGCAATAACCCGACCCAATTTACAGGGTTAAGATATATTTTTTTTAATTATAAGAGGAAGGCAAAATCTTAACAACAACGCGATTAGCGCGACTCGGATCCAGGCTATATTTAGGGTGTTAACACACTGACCTTTAGGCCAATATACGAGGTTTAGGGTTAACATCTTTTTATTATTTAGATAGGGTCTAGATTATACTATTTTAAGATTTTTTAAGATTTTGGGGTGTATTTAGTTGGGTGGAAAAGTGAAAGGATAAGTGGAGGGAGTGAAAATAAATTTTGAGGGTACGGGAAGAAAAGCGTGAGAGAAAAAAAAGGAGGAAGGATGACCATTTTCTACCATTGTACATAAAAATTAATCATTCCAAATTAGAATGATCAAATGAGAGAAAATGAGAGAGTTGTATGTTATTTTTCGAATATTTTATTTTATTTCCTCCTAAATTTTAATGATTTTTAATTTTTAAAATAGTTTTTATATTTTTTAAAAATTAAATCTAAAAATAATAATTTTGTGTCATCCGCGTAGTAATCTAAGTGTATGTAACATCAACAATGTTTAAAAAGTTAACTTTTTCATTTATTTTGAGTGATTTGAAAAGAAAAGCATGTTTAAAGACTAAAAAAATTAAATATTAAATGAAAGGTTAAAATAATTTTTTTATAAAGTTGAAAGGTCAAATAAATCATTATATTTTTTTAATTATCTTATTATATTTTAAAGACTTACGGAATTATCC